>NC_056624.2:123332005-123480408 GCF_002870075.4 Lactuca sativa | reverse complement strand
TACATGGAATCGCAAATGAATATAGTTGCTTCTCGCGTTCTCAATCTTTTTGATGTTCTCATTTGATCCTACTCATATATATATATATATATATATATATATATATATATATATATATATTATATATATATATATATATATATATATATATATATCATATATATATATATATATATATATATATATATATATATATATATGTGGGGTGTGGGTGTGTGTATGTGTGTGGGCTTGTGTATCCTCTTAGGAGTACTTGGATTTGATGTAATCACATTCGTACTTGAAAAGTTTTTAACTGTCTGACAATTTGTGATGAGCCTGTCCCTTGTGTTTAGCATGAACCATCCCCCCCCCCCCCCCCCCCCCCCCCCCCCCCCCCCCCCCCCCCAAAAAAAAAAACCTAGTGTCGGCACAAAAAAGCTAACATCCCAGACCAACCCAATGCCATTCAAGAGGGTGAAGAAGTACGTGGTGGTCAATCTAAACTCATAGGCTGCATTAGACTAGTACCACCAGCTTCTTCCTAGAGACGTTAGTTCATGAGGCCTAAGCATTTCTGCTGGGATTCGCTTCCTCTTTGCCAATATTGTTTGGGAGGTTCTTTTGGACCTCGATTTTCCTACATCACCTTTGTTAACAATAGAGTTTTCTAGCTACCCTTACTGAAGTTAATCATGAGGGTAACTTCACGTTTTGTTGTTTCGATAAACACTCACCATCTTAACGTAGACAAACTCTACGACCTCTTCAATGTTCTTGTGACGAACCGTTTTCCTACGTCTCGTCGGTTTTATTGTAGCAACTTTTTGGAAGTCAATTACTGGTCTAGACCGCTATTACACTTCTGCATCTTATCAGACCAGTATCACCCACCTGGTCTTAAAAACCCGCTAGGAAATCGTCTGTAAAATCCTTTTTTGCACAAACCGAAATTGCAAAGGCTGGGAAAGCCAAGCTTGAAAAAATTTGGGAGCATGGTGATCGATGTGCTTCCGCCAGCGTTTTGGTCAGTTGAGTGTCAAGCGATTTCACAAAGTTATTTGTTTGTAGTCTGAGTAATGTAAAGTTTTTTGTGTAGTTTTAATTAGTTTAATCGTCGATGCTATTTTTGATAACGTTCCCCCCCATAATACTAGTTATTTGAGTGTGACACTTCACGCCTTACTTTATTGAACCTTGAGTATATACCTATGCGTCAACCGCCCTAGGTGGCCATGTCTGGATGCATGGGCATGCTCACTACCTTCTACCTTCTGGTCACCATCCCTTTCGCTATTGCCCCCAGTTGATCCCATCAGTTCCATATATAAGGTGGGTTCTCGAATCCAACCTCTCAGTTGTCGATTATGAACTTGAACCTCCGACACGATTATGCTCGCCACTACCCTCCCCTCCATCACCTTGTTTCCCCCCTCATCCACTACTGTTCATCTGGATTATGCGGATACAACTCTCCAAGCCATCCAGAACGACTTCTACGATTAGACTGACCCTATGCAGGTTGATTTTCAAAATGTGCAACACCCACCCCTACGACCTCATATTGTCCTGAACACCCCTCTAACCTACCAACATTACCTTAGCCTTCAGCGGGATACCGCTAGCCTTGGTCTCAATGTTCAGCGCATTGATTCCACCCTCACAAATTTTTTAGATGATTTTACCACATTTCGTGAGGAGGTATTCTAACGATACCCACCTCCACCTCCGCCTTAGTATACTTTTCACTCATCCCCTAAGCATCGAGGACAATACTTTAGATATAAGCTTGGTGAGGGGATTTGTTAAATTCGTGTACAAATTTTTATATTTTTATTTTATGCATTAGTTGTTTTCAAAAAAAAAATTAAAAATTTTTAAAAGTATTTTTCATTTTTTGGATTTGATTTTATAAAAAAAAATCCAAAAACAAAATCAAAATAATTAAAAAACTAAAAATAATTTTATTTTGTTTGTGTTAAACTGTTGTCGCGAACGTTTTAAGCAAATATATTATCAATGTTGGTTCCACTAATGGGTAGCAGAGGGAAGCAGGGTTGAATCATCAGGGACACAACCTAATGGTCATTGCCTCTTTGCATAACATACATACTAGTCATTAAAACTGAACAATATAAAAGGGGGGTTATGATTTAAACCAAACACTCAAAATTGCAGTGAAATTAATTAAATTAAATTAGTAATAAAAATGAATTCGGTTCTGTTGCGACTTTCCCAATTATGCAATCAACCCAGATTTGGTTATTTAAAATGTGTTCTATCTAAGTTAGTACTGAGAAAAATTAACAAGCTCTAGTATAATCTCTTTTAACTAGTTAAATTAACTAAAACAATCTCTTCGGTTAACCTTAACTTTTTACTGTCTAATTAAAAAAGCTCTTAATTAATATTAGAAAAGTTGCATTAAGATATGTGTAAAATACCCAACAATAACCAATACTTCTCACAATATCGGAAGTGAAAAAATATGAAATTTTAGTTTATATCAAAGTTAAATCCAAACATGGAACCATTCTGATAGTTGTTACTTATTACTAGTTGAGAAGAATAGTTACAGATTCTATTAATTGATTAACTAGAATGATTAAACCCTAGCTAGGTGATTAGACAAACAAGACATAAAACTCAAACATTCATTAAGCTCAAAGCTGAAGCAACTAGATAAAAGCATACAATGAAAACCAAATCTGATAACTGATCACATAAAAGTAATAGTCTTTTGTAGAACTGAAAACTAAGGGTTAGCCAGACATGGCTAAAAACAAGCATAGAATAGTAAAAAGAAAAATCAAAATACCAATCCCAACTAAACGAGCTGAGAGTCATGATCCACAGTCTTCAGAAATCGCTGAAATCGGAGAGAAATTGCCTCAGAAATCGTCTTTTTTGTTGTATGGAGCTTCAGAATCAACACGCTTCGAATCTTATCAAAAGGGTAATATTTATATGCATGTCAGAAGCTTTTGGAGCAAGTTAGCCAAAAATACGATCGCATATATATAAAAATGTGATCTCATTTTTTCTCAAAATCTCCAGATTTTCCATTTAATGAAGTACAATGCCATTTTCGACCTTTTTTGAACTTCGACACAAAAATGCGATTATTTATGTGATCGCATTTTTCCCATATATTTGCATTCTTCTTTCAGATGATTTTTTGGACCCAAACAATCCTCGACCAATTTATGGAATCACAGAAGTCTAAAAACAGGATCATTTTTTTGTTTTTCAGCACGATTAGGTCGTGATTCTTCCTTTTTCACAAACACAAAAGCCGTCCAAAATATTTTCTAGTTTCTGTAACATTTGAATCTCGTCAATCGGAGCTATGTTTCATGAGATATGGTCAAAATATTAAAAATGGGTGAAAGTTGCTAACAACATCCTTTAGGCATTACAATGTGGTAATTTGTCTTTGTAGGATCAATTCGATCAAATTTTCTTGACCAAAAAAACTTCAAGCACTCCTCAAAATCAATCATAAGTTCCAAGATCCACTTAACTCCAATGCTCCATTAAATGCATCCAAAGTTGCTCCTAAAGTACTGCTACACTCGAATTATCTAAACATGACATAAAAACGCTAGCCGTACGGGAATTCTAACAAATGACATCAGCATAAAAATATTTAAACTGATGACTTGCAAATGCATAAAATATGATACTAAAAACTAATAAAGACTACCCTAAAAGATGCAAGAAATTGCATTGCGGTCGAGGCGACTCCTTTGAATTGAAAACAAAGTACCTAAAACCAAAACTATAAACCGTAAGCATGATGCTTAGTGAGTTCCCCCATCATACCACATAATCACATACTATCAGGCATATATGGGTGCCCGACCTACCCTGTCAGCCATATCTGGGTGCCCGACCTACCCTTTCAAGCATATATGGGTGCTCGACCTACCCTTCGGTTTATTTCAACCGGTTATGAGGACTATTTCACCCTACCACTATAACATACCATAACCCTACTGTTAGGCATATCTAGGTTCCAGACCTACACTGTCAAGCATATCTGGGTGCTCGACCTACTTTTCCAGACATATCTGGGTGCCAGACCTCCCCTACGAAGCATATCTGGGTGCTCGACCTACCCTCCGGTTTATCGCAACCGGCTAACGGGTCTAACCTACCCCTCCTACCGCTATCACATAAAGCATGGCATATAGTAGCGTACCAGACACTTATCACAAAGACAATCATCTCTACTATAACCTACCCCTCCTATCGGAAGGTAACTCACTACATACTGTTGAAGTCCACTGCAAGAGTTCCTTAGTTGGTTCCCTAGCAACTCCTTGAACTATCAATACCCAAAACATCACCCTATTAACAATTGGGTCTCAAACCATGATCCAAAACCCTTACTTGGGGTGAAATGACCATTTCACCCCCGACCCATCGAGGTCCATACAATATAATCCATGAAAGCCCATTAATGGCCCAATTTTCCAAATTGGGCCCAAACCTTTACATGGGACTACCCTCTCGAATCCATTCCATACTTCATAACCTTTCAAGGGTCAACCTTGGTCAAAGTCCACACGTCAACGTCAACATTTTGGTCAAAGTTAACATCCTGGTTGACTCAACTCGCCGAGTTGGTCCATCAACTCGTCGAGTTCCATAAATCAGAATCCCTGAATCGCGATCCAACTCGTCCAGTCACCCCCTGACTCGCCGAGTTCCCTGGCCACTCATGGTTGCGATAAAGAGAGTCAACTCGTCTACTCCAATCACTAACTCGTCGAGTTATACTTTAAACTAAATCAGGACATAACGACTCAACTCGCCAAACTCCCTTATGGACTCGCCGAGTTCCATGAATAGTGTAAGTTCCTGATCTGCTTGTATATCAATCAGATCCGTTCGATGGTGTGGAATCCCAATCAAACGGATGATGCCAGATTAAAATAGAAGATAATGACAAGAAGATGATGATGAATCTTGTATGATTTGATATGAATGAAGATCCAGATACAAGATTCACACACACTAACACACACTAAAGCTCCTCTCTTCTCTCTAACTTTCTCTCTCTACAATATGCTCTCCTTCTCTCTAGCCTTACACATATGCACTCCTCTCCATATATATATATATATATATATATATATATATATATATATATATATATATATATATATATATATATATATATATATATATATATATGAGACATAGGTCGTGAACATGTTCATGGCCGTAAACACATATATAACCATAAACACTAAGCTATTTACGGTCCTAGACATAAAAATACATTTTTCTAGAAAAGCAAAGTCTAAACCATAATTTTAGACCCAACAATCTCCCCCTTGGTTTATAGCTTTCTTTTATAAATTGACCCAACAAGCTCCCCCTAAAAAGTAGTTGGCTTTTCTAGTTAATCTTCATTGGGAGCTTGGCTTCAGCATTAATCTTAAAATTTGTTCACAGCATCAAGATGAACATATGAATCTTCAATAGATGACTTCATCTTGAGCAGTAGGGATTTTCTTCAAAAATTTGACTCTGAGCGCACAATGGATGATGAGGCTTCTTGATAAGATTCTTGAAAGATAGCGCTTTCAGTTTGAGAATCTTTAGAGAGAATAGAGAGAACAAATCTTCTAGATCACTTCAACAGGTACATAGATAGCAGCAAATTGATTGAGGAGGCTTCAATGCAACTTGACACATAATCTTCAAGTCAGCTTCACCTTGCTTCTAGGGTACAAAATTGAATGATGAAAGAATAGTCTTCATTTCTTGCTCCTTTGAATGAGAATTCTTCTATGACCATGGATGAAGCCTTGGCTCAGAAAATCTCAATATAGTCTACATGAGTCTCATCTACATCTGAATTCAATTTTCAAGACAATACAAAACTAAAAGAAAACTTAGCACACAATATTTTTTGGATTTTTCATATTTTCTGAAAAAAAATAAAACAAAATCAAAAATATTTTTGGATTTTCTGATTTTTCTAAACAAGAAATAAAACAGAAATAACACTATTTTTGGATTTTTAATTTTTCTGATTTTTTTTATTTTTGAAATTTTTAATTCTCCCCCTAAAATTTGTGCATAGAGGAAAACTATGAACAAATTTAACAAAAACAAAATATTTGGGATCAAAGTTCCGAGACAGTCTTAACTTGATTATCAGTACCTTCACCTTCATGAATAGATCTGGTAAATTGTTGGTATTGTGGTCCACTTAAACACGAAGGATATTGACAAACTTTTCCAAATATATCATTTAGCTGACGACGACCATGAGTATTGTTGTCCACTTAAATTAAGCAGCAAGATCTACAGACAACCTCTAAATGGTTCAATTTTAGTTGCACTAGAACGTGTTCCCCACTTCCTGATATACCCTGGTTATCAAGAACTTCCAAAGAACTCCTTACTTTAGGTGAGTAAATATCTATTAAGGAGGAAGTCAGATTTAGAAATAGGTGCATATGTTGTGTCCCAGGTCGAATCTTTTTCAATTACACAGAGGGGACAAAATATGACTAATAGAGATAGAAGGATTAAGAGGTAGAATGTTGCCTATGTTGTGTCCCAGGTTGGATCTTCCGATCACGCAGAGGGGACAGCATATGGCGAACAAATAGTAAGAATTTCATAGAAAAGGAAGTGCGTAGAAATAGAGTTGCATATGTTGCAATCCAGGTCGGATCTCTTCCAATCACGCAGAGGAGGCAAAATATGACTGACAGATAGAAAGCAACAAAATAATTTCCTACAGACCTACTTTATCAGAACCCCTGAGTCTCCCTATCAAAACAAGAATTAAGGACATAAGTTCGTACATCAAGGAAAAGTTAAGCCACAGTTCTAGATGCGTATTAATTTAGTGTATCTTGTAGGTTCCCATGTTTATCTCATTGATCAATCTACCCGAGCGTCTTATGGTCATTCCAAACAATCCTATCTAAATCCACCATGTCAAATCCTTCGTGCCTACCAGCATATTGATCACAGAGTCTAGACAATTCAGATTCAGTCCTTTACACATGTTTTAGACTGCCTGTTATCACTTTCTTGATATCACTTCCCAAAAACACCTACTAAGGAGAGACATATAAGGAAAAGAAAGAAAAATGTCTTTGAAATGAAACAATGTAAGATAAACTCAGGAGTATAAAGAAGAAAACTCAAACCGTAAGTCACCGATTGAATTTGCATCCAGAAGGTCTGAGAACAGCAAGCATAATCTTAGAACAGATCCAAAAATTCTTCATATCGTTAAGCACAAACCCCATGTGTGATCCTCTCCATCCTTCCTTTCCCGTAAAGGACACATACTCTCAAACAATGTTCTGAGTGTTGTACAGTTGAGAGATATCCCCTGTCATGTGCCTGGAACAGCCACTACCAATCAAACCGAAGTCTGATGATATGACTCCATAGCTGCTCCGACACAGAGCGGGAACAGTTGGTCTTTGGAATCCAGTCCATTTTGAAACTGGGTTGACCTTTGTCATCTTTGCAAGGTACTCTCTCTCATGACATATCCTGCCTATCACAAACAGAAGATGTAGAAATATTAGTATTATTAAAAGATTTGGGAGAGATTGAACCTTTAGTACCCATCTGTAGTTGGGTTTAATCCATTTCTCTTTCGAGCAGATGGGTGCCTCGGCACTTGATTTTGAACTTGAAGTTGGCCGTTGAGATAACTTTGATTTTGGCTTCACGAGAGCATCTCTTGGATTTGGCTTCTTGGCCAACACTCCTTTCTTGACCTTGGGATTTGATTTCTTGGCCTTGGGAGTTGAACACTTGCCCTTCTTGGCATTACAGTCACCATTTTGCGATTTTGACCTTGAAGGGCTTTTTTTGGGGTATATCCCTCTTGGCGCGTTCTGCCACCCTTGTGCATAGTAGGGAACGTATGTGCGATTTGGATACTTTCGGGCAATGTGTCCAGGTGTTCCACAGTGAAAACATGTATTTTTCCTTACTGGGAAGTTGTTTCTTCCTGCCCTTGGTGGTGTGCCCTTGCCTTGTTTCTGGTTGTTCCCACATGCACACTTGCAGCAAGTAGTCTGTGTTGCTTGTTTTGGTGGCCTGTATTTCTCAACAGCAGGCTTGTTAGGAGTAACAGAATTAGAAGCAACAGAATTCGAAGCTACAGACTTAGAGTTCAAGGAGTCATTGGATTGTCCAATAGTTTTATCCTTGTTCTCATCCTCCATTGCTTTACTTGCACAGGAAGTAGAAACATTAGTATCTTTCATCTCAACACCCTTAGTTGGCCCTAATTGTTCAATCTTAACTGAAGCTGGAGTAGGGTTTTGGCCATACTGAGCAGGCATTTCTTCCTCATTGGTCTCAAGGGGTGGGTTATTGTTGTAATTAAAAGGAGGTGGCACACTGTCATATCCTATTCCTACTTGCTTTTGGTCTCTCCACTGAATTTGTTCTTCAATTATTTTTGCAACATTTTCACTTGACACATTGAACTTCTTAAAATTAATATCAGCATTTTTAAAACGAATTTTCAATGTGTCAAGTTCTGCAGTTACAGCAGCAAGTTTGCTTTTAATGTGATCATAGTTTACACACTTGTTGCTGTAATCTTCTTGCAATTTCCTGAAGTCCTTAGTTTTGGCCTCTAATTTTTCTATTAAAGGTTTTTGTTCTTTTCTAATAGTATATCTCTCATATTTTAGATCCTCATTTTCTCTTTTAATCAGCTTAATTTGATCATGCAAAAGCTTGACAGTCTTAACACAAGATTGGGAACAAGCAGTTTCACTAACCTTCGATTTTGCAGGCTCCAGCATGGTTTGAACCATGAATGCAAATTGGAGTTCCATCATTTCTGCTTCTGAGTCTGTTTCAGCATCTCCTTCAACAACATCATTGATTTGGGCGAGATGAGCATTTTCAGGTCCTGAAATATTCAGAGCTTGAATCTGATCCTCCCAGTCAAATGATTGACCCACCATCGCAAGATTTGCGGTCTGATTGTTAATGATGGCTCCCCTGTTGTTATTTACCGGCACCATTGTTGTTTCATTTTTCTGTCTCTATTAGTCTTGGGACATTCTCTAGCAAAATGATCTGGTTCATGGCAATTGAAGCAGCAGAGTTTGCCTTTGTTGAACCCAACTTTCTTTTCTGCATTCATCCCCCAGTTATTTTTGCGTGTCCTTTTGGAGAATTGTTTAGCTCTGAATACTGCCATGGCAATTTGCCATGTTTTGTCCATCTCTTCAACATCTTCTGGATGGATTTGGTCTAAATCAGCTAAGGACAATTGAGGGGCAGTTCACCAGCTACAAAGGCATTATAACAGTTAACCAAACCAGTTGCAAGAGCCAGTTTTCTTCATTTTCTTTGGAAACAGAAATTTGAGCAGAAACTGGAACACTTGTCTTTGAAGATAAAGCAACTTGGTGATAAGATTGGGGAACAGCAAATGATGATTGAGCAGCAAAATATGACTGAGGAGTAGCACAAGGTGGAACTTAAGGAATAGTAAAGGATGAGAAAGCATTGCTTGATTGAATCCCGAGATTGGAAGAAGAATATGAGTTAACATGGTTGATCTCTCTTTGTTTGTCATTGAAGGGCTTAGAATAACGGTTTGGTATAGGTTTCGCAGTTAATGATAGGGGTGTGTTTGTAATTAGCTTTTAATGTCAGTTTACGGTTGTAATAGAGTTTACGGCCGTAAACACCTTACGGTCGTAAACTCCACACGGTCTCGGGTGTATATATAGTGGGTTGTGTCAGACGATTTTGGTTGTTGATGCCTTTTGTATTCACGGTTCCCACCAAGTTGTATCAGACCTTTAAAGCTATAAAATGTATGCAAGCTTGGTTTGTTACTTCTTTGCATATTAATTCGTTTTGTGTGATTGTTGTTTGCTTTTGATCTCTGGTAAGATCCGTTTTTGGACCTTACAATTGGTATCAGAGCAAAACCGGCGTCAAAGGCATTCTACAGTCGTTTATTGGTGCTAGTTCGTACTTCTCAGCAAAAGGGTTTATTGTTTCATCCGGAATCTGAAGAATCTGTGTTTTCGGTCCGAGCTTACGGCCGTAAACTCCGAGTTCACGGCCACAATCCAATCGAGTTCTTCAACCGTGAATCTTCGTTCTTTGGCAGTAAACCGATTTTTGGTGCAAGTTTGTTAATCTTGAAGATCGTATTCTAAACCGCGTTGAACCTTGGACCGTAAAATAAATTAATCTCTTGAATTTCTGTAAAAAATTGAACTGAAAAAAAAAACATCAATCAAAATTTAAGTTTACGGTCGCAAACTACTAGTTTACGGCCGCAAACAATTTCCGATAGTAAACTATTTTTTTTAGTAGTTAATTTTATTTCACTTTTAAATCTTAATTAATTTTAATTAATTTAAAAAATGGAATCTCAAAATCAAAACCACTTTCAAGAGCTTGATGATGTCATGGGCACCACCACGCGAATTCCAAGGCTCATGTCTGCTGATGGGTTTCCCGGGTGGAAATATAGAATTGAAAAATACATAAAGATGAAGGAATTCAAGATTTGGAAATGCATCATAAAGGATCCAATTAAAATCACCACTACAGTTGCGGGGCAGGTGGTTGAAAAGAAAATTGAGAACTACACTGATGAAGATTTTGAGAGTGTAGAAGAACAGGAAAAGGCATTGGCCATCTTGACCATGGCCCTATCACCAGACATTGCTCAAGGGTTCAGAGAGTATACTTCTGCTAAAGCACTGTGGGAAGCCCTAATTGAGGTGTATGAGGGAAATGAAGACATGCAAGAGAGTCGCCAAGGTATGTTATGGCAACGATTCAACATGTTTAACTATGTGCCTAGAAAGACTCTTGAGGCTCAGCTGCAGCGGTTCACAACTCTTAATACAGAAATGACTGTGGCAGGGATCTTTTACACAAAGTCGGAGATAAATAAGAAGCTACTGAATGCCCTCCCAAAATCTTGGGACATGAATGTAGCAGTCATTAAGAAGACTAAGGATCTCAATCGCCTCTCTCTAGCTGAAGTGATGGCAGTCATCAAAGCATGTGATATTGATGACAAGCAGCGAGAGATCAATCATGTGAACTCCTACTCAGCTGCAAATCTTGGCATCTCAACTAACAATGCTCTTTCCTCCTTCTCCTTTTCTTCTGTAGGATTATCTTTCAATACTCCTCCACAAGCTCAGACACTTTCCCATCCATCAGCTTCCTCTGCATCAGTCATGCCCTATTCACAGAATCAATCATTCATGACTACTCAAGTTGCTTCATCCGCAAATGTGGCTTCCTCTTCAAGAGAAAAGGAGGGTGATGAAAATCTTGTTTTTGCAGCAGGGCTAGTTAATTGCTATAATGCACTTGTAGCCGGGGAGCTTCCACCTCAATTGTCATTTGCAGATCTTGATCAGATTCATCCTGAGGACGTTGAGGAGAGGGATATTACTTGGCAAATTGCCATGGCAGTCTTTAGGGCAAAACAATTTGCCAAAAAGACAGGGAAGAATAACTAGAGAATGAGTGCTAATAAGAAGGTTGGATTCAGCAAGGGAAAGCTTTGGTGTTTCAATTGCCACGAGCCAGGGCATTTTGCTCGTGATTGCCCACACCCAGACAGAAGAGTAAATAATGACAGGACAATGGTTGCAGTTGGGAACAGCCGAAGCAGTAGTCCAACAAACAATGAGAAGGATATGGTTGCGCAATCTTTTGATTGGGAGGATCAGATACAAGCTCTCAACTTATCTGGACCAGAAAATGCTCACCTGGCACAGGTAAGGGATGATGCTCCAGCAGGGATTGTAGCAGCTAAAGACAGTGTGATGAAGCTACAGTTTGCTTTGATGGTATCCTCTTCTCATGAACCTAATTCATCCAAGGTAAGTCTACCATCATGCTCTCAAGCTTGTATTGATTATGTCAAAACTTTGCATGAGAAAATTGAGACTTTAGAAAGTGAACTAGAAAGCCTTAGAATCCTTCGTGAACTTAATGACAAATTAAAAAGGGATGTAGAAGACCTTAGATATGAAGGGTACCAACTTAGAAAAGGTCAGAAACCACTTAAGGCTCAACTAGAATAAAAAATTAAGGACTTTAGGAAACTTCAGGAGGACTACAACAATAAATGCGAAAATTATGATTATGTAGTAAAACAAAACGTTGAATTAGTGGCTGAAATTGAATCTTTAAGTGGAAAATTTGAAACTGCCAAGCTTGATGTTAGGAAATATGATCATTCAAGTGAGGTAGTTGCAAATATGATAGACCACAGCATGAAATTTAAGAAAAAAATAATCAAAAGGTCTAGGGTATAATCATGTGCCACCTCCTTTTAATCATTCATATCTGCACAAGCCACTGTCCAAAGAAGAGATTGCTAATGAATCATTTATGGTTTATGGAAAATCTTATGGTTTTGTTTCGGGAGGATTTATTAATGTTGAAGATACTAACATTTCTACTTCTCCTGCAGATCAATCCTTGAATCAGTCACAGCACGAAGTTGAAGGATCTGTGTCTGAAAACAAAACTGAGTCCAAACCTGAAGTTTTCGTTTTAAACAAAGACAATGCTTTTTCAAATGTTTTAAGTGACAATAGTTTTTGTGATGTTTTTGATTCTTCTGATATTGTTTTTGTTTCTTCTGATACCGTGGTTGTTTCTTCTGATACTATTTTGAATGTTTGTCAAATGACTGATACAGTTTTGAACAATGTGGTTGGCAATTTTAATGTTTGTGATAAAAATGTTGAAACACCACTAGTCTCACAACCCTCCCCATCTAACACATCCTCACTTGCCTCACAACCTAATAATGTTTCATGTTCTTGTGAGAGAAGCAAGGGTGTTGGTAGGGAAAGCAAATCGGATCAATGTAGTACAAGTTATAACAATAACAAGCATATTTGTTTTAATTGTGGTACCAGTGGTCATATTGCTAGAAATTGTCAAAATCGTATGTTTGTAAATTATAATCTTCCAAGAGGAGAGAACGAGTTCAGAGGAATGTCTTTATATAGAAAGTCCTCTAGAAGTCGTTCTCGAAATGATGATTGGGCAGATGAACGGAATAGAAAACGGCTTGTTTTTCAAAGACATAAAAAGGTTTTTCATCACCAAGTTCCAGGCAGTTTACCAAAACCGAGCACGGCCAAGCCAAGGTCAAACTTGTCACGAAGCCACAGTGGGTCTTCAACCAACTCTGGTAGAAGTCACAGATGCTTTAAGCAGGCTGATAAACATTCTATTTCTAAATCAACCGGGACATTTAGAAAACATAATTATAAATGGCTGCCCAAACCTGCTCCCAATACATCATTTGTGTCCTCGGAAAAATCTAAATGAGATAAATCTGAAAAGGCATCGGGATCACCCAGGAAGATCATGACCTAGGTGCCTAAATCTAATTAAACCCGCACATTTTGCAGGGACAGTTGCGGGGAAATGTTGTCAGACCCTGGTTCGTCGACAACGGTTGTTCCCGACATATGACGGGAGATATCGCCCAACTGCACAACATTCAATCATTTAATGGGGGGTATATTGCGGGTGGAGAAGGTGGTAAAATCACTCAAAGAGGAACCGTCTCAAATGGAGTTTTAAGTTTCGAAAATGTGAATTTTGCTCCCGAGTTGAAACATAGTCTGTTAAGCGTTTCTGAGATTTGTGACAAGGGCTATTCTATGCATTTCACTGACAAGGAATGCATGATTCTCAAGCCAGGCTTTGTCATCCCAGAAGAATGGATTCTCGTAAAATCAAAAAGGGATGGGAACGCCTATATCATTGATATGAATAGCAATCTTCCAGAACAAGTTACGTGTCTTTTCTCCAAGATCTCCGAGCAAACTGCAATGCTGTGGCACAGAAGATTAGGTCATGCTAACGCCAAGAATCTAAATCATCTTGAGAAAAATGAGATGGTTCGTGGGTTGCCTATCAAGGACTTCATTATGTTTGAAAAATGTATGTCATGTGCTCAAGGAAAGCATCATAGAAAGCCACACTTGCCAAAACAGGTCAATTCAATTAGCCAGGTTCTTCAATTACTTCATATGGACTTGTTTGGTCCAGTAAATGTTCTCAGCATCAACAGAAGCTCTTATTGTCTTGTTGTGATTGATGATTTCTCTCGATTTATGTGGGTTTTCTTTCTATCCAACAAAGTTGGCGTTATTGAATTGACCAAGAAGTTCGTTGTATTAGTTGAGAACCAGACCAACAATCGGGTAAAGGCGCTTCGTACCGATAACAGAACAGAGTTTAAGAATTTTGTTCTCGATCATTTCTGCGCAGAAAAGGGTATCCTGCGTCAATCTAGTTCGGCTCATACACCTCAACAAAATGGTGTTGCTGAAAGACGGAACAGAACGCTAAAAGACGCTGCAAGAACGATGTTGTGTGATTCAAAGCTACCAGTTTTCTTCTGGGCTAAGGCGATAAACACCGCATGTTATGTTCAGAATCGAGTGCTAATCAACAAAGCTCAAATGAAAACTCCGTATGAAATTTACTATGGACACAAGCCATCAGTCAGTCATTTTCGTGTATTTGGCTGTCCTTGCACCCTTCTTCACCTAGATGCCAACCCGAAGTTTAATGCCAAGGCCGATGACTGCTATTTTGTAGGGTATGCTGCTCGTACTGCTTATAGAGTCTACAATAAGAAAACCTAACAGATTGTGGAATCTTATGACGTGCGTTGGTTGGAAGAAAATGAGACAGACGCTAGAGTGGGTCTGGATTGGATGTTTGATTACAAGTCACTTTTCAAATCCTTAAATGTGTCTTCAAGTGATGTATCTAGAACTGGTTCATATTGGAAGAGTATTTCTAAAGATGAAGACGAAGAAGTTGTGTACAAGCCTCTATCTACATCCTCTACTTCATCGAAGGGGAAGTCTAAAATCTCACTTGAGGGGGAGTCCTCTGGTTCACAGAAGGGAGGATCCTCTGCTATATCTGAGGGGGAGTCTTCTGCAACATCTTCGGGAGAGTCCTCTGCCACACCTCAAGGGGGTCGACTATGCAACATGATAGTCCTCAATCTTCAGTCCAAACTGATTCTCCTGATATTGATACTACACCACATATGTCAATAGAGAAAGAGTTCATTCCTAATGATGCTTCCACTGTCTCTTCAACTTTTATGGAAATACTCTTTCCTGATCTTATCGCAGATGAGTTTGTCGCAGAGCTGTCTGGAGCTGCTCAACCAGCAAATGAAGGAGGTATCAATATTCACACTCTTCCCTCTCTCAATGACATCAGCCAAGAAATACCTTCAAGGATTCAACGCGATCATCCGATCGAAAACGTCATTGGTCAGCTAGGTGATGGTGTTAAAACGAAAAGTCAGAGTGGAGACGTCAATACATGTCTGTATTCTTGCTTTATTTCTCAAATCGATCCCAAGAATGTAGAAATGGCTCTAAATGAACCTAGCTAGGTGGATGAAATGCATGAGGAATTGCACCAATTTGAAAAACTCGGTGTTTGGAAGTTAGTTGAGTTACTGAAGGGCAAGAAGTCTCTTGACACACGATGGGTTTATCGCAAAAAGAAGCATGATTCAGGAGTTATTGTGTGAAACAAAGCTCGACTAGTAGTTCGTGGGTTTCGACAAGTCGAGGGTCTTGATTACACTGAAGGTTATGCTCCATTAGGTCGCCTGGAGGCTATTCGTATCTTCCTAGTGTATGCATCTTACATGAACTTTACCGTTTATCAAATGGACGTCAAGACTGCCTTTTTGTACGGAAAGGTGAAGGAAGAAATCTACGTTGATCAACCCCCTGGGTTTGTTGACTCGAAGTATCCTAATCATGTCTACAAGTTGGATAAGGCGTTGTATGGGTTACATCAAGCTCCTAGAGCGTGGTATGCGACCCTAACAAAGCACTTGCTCAAACATGGTTACTCTCGTGGCACTATCGATCAGACTTTGTTTATAAAGCACGTGGACAAGGACCAGATACTCGTACAAATATATGTCGACGATATCATCTTTGGATCAACTAGTCAACATCTTTGCAAGGAGTTCGAATGTGTAATGAAGAAACGATTCGAAATGAGTTTGTTGGGAAAATGACCATGTTTTTGGGGCATCAGGTTAAAAAGAATTCAACCGGAATCCTGCTACATCAAGCCAAGTATGTGGAGGATATTCTTGAGAAGTTCGAGTTTCACGATGCTAAATCTGCGTCAACACCGATGGCTGAACGACTTCTTCTGACTCTATATCCTGAAGGCGAATCCGTAGATCAAACTCATTATCGATCGATGATCGGATCGCTAATGTATCTTACTGCAAGTCGACCTGACATTATGTTTGCAGTTTGTCAATGCGCACGCTATCACGCTAATCCTAAACTCTCTCATCTTATTGCTGTCAAAAGAATTTTTCGGTATATCAAAGGAAGCCCTAAATTGGGTCTTTGGTATCCGAAGAATTCTGAATTTGATCTTTATGCTTTTACTGACAGTAATTATGGAGGCTGTGAGCTTGACAGGAAATCAACCTTAGGAGGATGTCAATACCTAGGTGACAAGCTAGTTTCGTGGCAATGCAAGAAGCAACACACTGTCTCGACTTCCACAGTAGAAGCGAAATATGTTGTTGCATCAGCTTGCTGCTCTCAAGTTATCTGGATCCAACATCAGTTGTCGGACTACAGTTTGAATTATTTTGAAACCCCCATCTATTGTGATAATGAAGCGGCAATTCAAATTGCTAAAAACCCAGTCCAACACTCTAAAACCAAGCACATCGACATTAAAATTCATTTTATCAGAGACTGTTATGAACGATCATTAATCCGGCTAGAACAGGTCCACACTGATAATAATGTGGCGGACTTATTCACAAAGCCATTTAACAAAGCTCGCTTCGATGTGCTTGTAGGATTTCTGAAAATGATACGTTTTAAGGATTAAGGTTTTTTTTTATTTTTTCTTTATCTCAAATTTGTTTTCATTTTTCAATTTTTTTTAAAGAACTTTCGTTTATTTTTATTTCCTTTTGGTTTCTTGTTTTTAGGATAGATTAAATTTGCGCATTGTGTTTTTATTTTATTTTTTATTCTTACCCATGCACAAATTTTGGGGGAGAAATATTCAAAAAATCCAAAAACAACAAAAAAATTAAAAAAATCCAAAAACAAAAAATAAAAAGACCAGAAAATAAAAAAATTATTATTTTTAACAGTTTCGTTTGAAGGTATTGTGATGGGAAATGAAACCAGCAAGTGATAACGGGCAATCTGAATCGGCGTAACGTACCTAAGTTGAATTGTCTACGCTCTGTACTCGATGTGCTGGTAGGCACGAAAGATTTTAAATGGACTTGACTAGGAACAGTTGAACCTAATGAACTTAAGGACTTGACAAACTTTGACCTAGTTAGATTCGTTTAACCTGATGTCACGACGCTCGGATACTTGATGTCACGACGCTCGGATACCTGATGTCACGACGCTCGGATAGGTTGAGCAGGATGATATACATGGGAATCTACCGGTCACATTAAATAACCTGTATCTAGAACTATGGATTCACTTTTCCTCGATGTGCGGATTCTGTTCTTAATTCCGATTGGATGGGGCGACTGGTAAATTCCGATAAATCAGGTCTGTAGAATATCATTTTCTTTCTTTCCTACTGTTAGTCATATGCTTCACCCTTTGCGTGATTAGAAGAGATCCGACCTGGATTACAACATATGCAACTCTATTTCTCTGCAGGTTATATCTATGAAATTCCTCTTATCTGTTAGCCATATGCTGTCTCCTTTGCATGACTTCAAATCCGACCTGGTACACAACATATGCAACTTTCTACTTCTCAACCCCTCTAAAGTAATTAGTTATAGAATTCTGAATCTATCTTCTCTCTGAATGGTTGTCTGCTCACCCGGTGTAAGGAGTACTCTGGAAGTTCTTGATGGCTGGGGCATGTCAGGAAGTGGGAAACACGTTCTGGTACACTTAAAATTGAACACATACAAATTGTCTGTAGATCTCCCTGCTCGATTTAGGTGGACAACAATAACCCTGGTTGTAGTCAGTTAAATGGTCATAAGGTAAATTTATTTAAGATTTAGGACCTATCATGATAACAGAAATTTACAATTAGGTATATCATGTCATTGGTAAATTGTTCAAAAACTGTCACAAATTTTTCGTGTTTAAGTGGACCACAATACTGGCAATCGATCAGACAAAGATGTGAAGATAAGGGTACCGACAAGTAGAATAAGACTGTCTAACAACTTTGATCCCAGGATCACAAAATGAGTTATAGTAGTTAAGTTTTCTTTTGTCAAATTATTTTAATTTGATTTTTTCTTTTTACCTTTATGTTATTTTTATTTTTATTTTTATTGTCTCAGTTTTTACTTCATTTTAATTTTTCCACAATTAAATTTTTAGGTTTTTAAAATTTTGTTATTTTTATTTTTTATTTTGTGCGAAATTATTTTTTAATTAAAAAAATAATCCTCAAAAGTTTTTTTTTTAAATTTAATTGTGTTGGAATTTGCCAAATACTGGGTAGTTATCAGGTAAAAAGGTAATTGTGGGTAAATAAGGAGTTTACTGCCGGAATCTCCTCATTCACGAGATTCTGGCCGCAAACCACTTCTCAAATTCTCTCAACCCTCAAAAAAAATTCGTTCGAGTTTTGAAAATCCGCTTCAACCATCACGTAGGTAATATGTTCTAGATCACAAATATGTATTTTATTGCATCATTCACCGTGTAAATTGATGGGAAATCGAAAAAACAATTCTGACGGAGCTTACGACCGTAAGTTTGGGCCGTAAACTCTGTCTAGGCCATAAATCGGTGTTACTTTTTGTTTTTTTGTTAATCACACATTCATATGCATCTGTTAAAGTATCGTTTATCAATTAGTTGTGTTTGTGTGATTTTCGTGATTTTTTTTCGAAAATATGTTCATAGGCTGTAAACTCTTCTTAGGCCGTGAACTTGGAGTTTACGGCCCAAGAACTTTTTGTTTACTGCCCTTGAAAATGAACTTAAATCAATGAGTCATTTTTGTGTAATGTGTTTGCCATGGTTCTTAGGCCGTAAACTTCGAGTTTACGGCCCAAGAACAAAAAATGTTTACTGCCTGAAAAATAAATTGAATCGGGTATTTGTTGCTTTAATCTCGACCGTAAACTCAATTTTTCAAGTCAATTTTCAAGTAAATTTTCGTTTTGATCATTTTTTTAATAAAATATTTTTTGGGTCAAAATAAAATTTTAATTTTTATTTATTTTGTACATCATTTTTCTTACAGTTTGTGTTTGAGTGCAGAAAATGGCAAATTTGAAGTTTGCAGATATGCACAATCTCGCCATCGTGCTTGCAGATCCTCCGGCTATTCACTCAGACATGCGCTCGATGATTCACCGATTGCGGGAATGCTATTTGGCGTCTGCCATCACTGTAAACCCGGTCGTGTATCAGAACCTGATCAGAGAATTTTGGGCGACCGCTAGAACAAACATGGATGATGATGGTAACTTCACGGTGAAAGCTAAGGTTCAGGGACGTGAGATTGTAATCAATGAAGGTCTCATTCGATAGGCGCTGCTCATCGATGATCAACCTAATTTCCCAACGGAAATTGGGATTGAAGATACTCAACGAATTCTTCGAAGAATGAGCTATGAAGGAACTTCACCGCCACCACTGAAAAAGCTACTGCATCCGTATTGGAGGTTCCTGGCTCACGTGTTCGTCAGTTGAGTCTCGGGTAGAAGGTCAGGAGCGGATGAGATTTCACAACGCACAACTGGTGCTCTCGTCTCTCTTGCTGCTAGTGTGACGTTCAATTTTTCTAAATTCATCTTGGATGAGTTAGTCATCAACATCAGAGCCTCCACCCGAGACACCTTCCTGTTATATCCTTGTTTTATCCAGATGTTTATCAATATTCAGTTTCCAGATGTGAGGAAGGAAGGAGAAACTCTCGACATGAAGTCTTTGGGTCCTCACACGATGGGACTCATCAAGCAAAACCGCAGAGGCAAAGTTGTTTTTCAGGGGTTGTATCCACTAGAGAAGTTCGGGAAGTTCACGGAGTTAGATGAACCCACAGAGTCATATGGTTCGTTTGAACAAACCTCGTCTGAGCCGGCGTCTGCTGAAAAGTCGTCTCCAAACAACATTGTCATTGATATTTCTGAGGATGAGGGAACTGAGAAAGAAGATACACCAACTCATGACGCTCAAGTAGCTTCAGAACATGAAAAGTAGTTAGGTCATATTCAAGATGATGTGGAAACGAATGTTGATATGGGAGAGAATATTGGAGAAGACAAGAATGACTCTTTCAGTGATCTTGACCTCACAGGTTTCGATCATGATGATATTGTTGCTTCATTAGCTAGCAGTGCAAATGTGGTGTCACACGAGAACCTTGATACCATTTTCAACAATGTCGATGACGTTGTTCCTCCAACAACTGAGACAAGGAAGTTAAGTGAAACTTTTGAAACTGAAACTCCAACATCAGGGCAAATGGTAACTGCTTCAATTCCTATGGAGATAGTTATAGGATGTTCCCCTCCTGTATCTGTTTCTCCTACAACTGAGCCGTTTGTGAGTGTTTTTACTCCAGAGTCTGACCAACCTCCGTCTAAGAGGCAAAGAAGAGATGTGAGACAATCCGAGCTGATAGCAAGTTTAATTAGCGGCCTTCCAACACCACCTGTTACTGCTGCTACCACCAGACTTACAACAACTAAGATGTTTGCAACAGGTTCAAGCCCAACGTTTAGTGTCGGTGGTCCCTCTCCTCCACCTGGTTTCTCAACTCCAAGATATAATCGTGATGATGCGTCCGAGAGGTTGGCTTTGCGTATGGCTGAAGAACAACTTCTAACGCCAAATCCTCGAGGAAAGGGTGTTTCTATTGGAGAAGGTGGTTCTAGGGGCGATAATCTAACCCTTTCTGGTCTACAAAAGGAAATTTCAGTTCTAAGCCAAAAGAATATTGAGCTAGACATTCAAGTGACGGAACTTCGCGTTGAAAATGCTAAGCTTAGTATTCAAGTCTCCGAGTTGCAATCTGATAAATCAAGTCTTGGGGTGCAAGTGGCTGAACTTACAAAGGATAAAAAGTTGAAGTCCAAGCAGATCTCTGACTTACAAGATCATTTCAACTTGCTAACTTCAAGCTATTTTGAACTGAAGAAGAAGCTTGACGAAGACCTTGGGGACAAGTATCAAACATTTGTTGAAGAACACAGGATCAATCTTCATGTGCAAGCTTTCCCATTTGATTTGCATGTCGGTCAATCATCTAGTGTTGCTAGTCGTGGTGATGATGCACCTCCTCAGGCTCCCCATGTGATAGAAACCATATGTCGTGATCAAGATGAAGAAGTGAAAAAAGAGCAACTACTGTTCAAGAGGAACCCTAACCTAAATGCTTCTTAGGATGAACCATTAATCACAATGACAGATCTTGAAGTGGTTCGGTTTCGAGATACTTTTAGGGATCGATCGGGAATTGCTTCTTGGGGATTCCATGATCCCCTTAAGATGTGGATTGTGATACGAAAGTGTGGTAACTCTGAGTTATACAGAGAGAGCCATGATTTTAGTTCATTCACAAGGATTGATTTAACAGAGTTGTCTCAAGCTCCCTTCATCAATCTAATGAACAATCCACAAGTAACTCAATTCAAGCATTTCCTTGATGACCAAGTCAAAAGGGGGTTTCTTTCTATGCCGACTGCAGAATCTGTGATTTTCGAACATCCAGATGTTATTGATCGCTCAACCGACAAACCATTGCAAGTGGTAATGTGGCCCGCGACCAAACAGGTTAAACAATTTCCGGTGCTTCAAGTTTATCAGGATGGGTCTCTTGGTTCGTTGGAGTGCTGGGTCTTTGACGAGATTACCTCTGGTGCAGTCCTTAAGCTCAAAAATGGATGCATCAGACTCTATGATCGAAGAGACCTGTTCCAATTCCGGAAGTGGGATATTCATTATCTCAGCAACTTTCAAATCAAGGTTGTTGAAGATATCTATGAAGACGGTGTGAAAGCGTATACGACGATGGTTGCAGAAATTTTGAATAAACACATGTGGAACGGAGCTATGGGGCAGATGGATGTTATGATAGTCAACAAAGGATGACCTTGGGCTAGTCCAAACCAAGGGGGGGAGATTGAAGGGCTTAGAATAATGCTTTGGTCTAGGTTTTGCAGTTAATGATAGGGATGTGTTTGTAATTAGCTTTTAATGTCAGTTTACGGTTGTAATAGAGTTTACAGCCGTAAACTCCTCACGGTCTCGGGTGTATATAAAGTGGGTTGTGTCAGACGATTTTGGTTGTTGATGCCTTTTGTATTCACGGTTCCCCCTAAGTTGTATCAGAAGTTTAAAGCTATAAAACGTATGCAAGCTTGGTTTGTTACTTCTTTGCGTATTAATTCGTTTTGTGTGATTGTTGTTTGCTTTTGATCTCTGGTAAGATCCGTTTGTGGACCTTACAGTCATCCAAATCACAAACTTTAATAATGGTTGTGAGTTCAACCAAACTAAGTAAATTGAGATTCTTGGTTTTCTTAATGGCAGCAACATTCACATCCCATGTCTTTGGGAGAGAACTAAGCAACTTCTTATTGACTTCTGATCTTGGCACTGAAACCTCAGCAGAACTCATTTCTGTGGTGAATGTGATAAAGCGTTGCAATTGAGCTTCCAAAGATTCTCCAATAATGTGATTAAACATATTGAACTTCTATCTCAGCATGTCTTGATGGCTTTGTTTCATATCCTCATTCCCTTCATATACTTCAATTAAAGCTTCCCATAGAGCCTTCGCTGAAGTGTATTCTCTGAATCCTTGTGCAATCTCAGGGGACAGTGCCATTGTGAGGGTAGCCAGTGCCCTTTGTTGCTCTTCAATCTTTTCGAAGTCTTCATCGGTGTAATGCTCAATCGGTTTCTCAACAACTATTTCATCTTCAAGTGTTGTAGTGATACGAATTGGTCCTCTTAAAATACTTCTCCAAATTTTGAAGTCTTTCCTTTTGATATATTTCTCTATGCGGTATTTTCATTCTGGAAATCCCTTAGCAGATAATAGTCTAGGAATGCATGAGGTGGTACCCATGATAGCATCCAGTTCTTGATGAGAAAATGTGGTTTGAGATTCCATTTTTTTTTTTGTTTTTGTTTTTTTAATTGAAAATGATTTGAAAAATAAACTAAAAGGTCAAACACACAGTTTGCGGTCAGATGATTACGGTCATAAACTGGAGTTTACGGTCAGGTCAGGTTTGCGGTTTGAAAGGAGTTTGCGGTTGAAAGGAGTTTGAAGTTTTCGGTCGAGTTAACGGTTGCCTAATTACGATCAATAGATATACTTAGTTTACAACCGTGAATGAGGTTTGCGGACGTGAACAGAGTATTCGGTTGTTGAAAAATGCTAGTTTGCGACCGTAAATAGGAGTTTACGACCGTGAACTCTTCACTGTAAATACACAGTTCTTGATGAAAACACGAGTTTTAAGCGGATTTGATTCCCTTTTGCCACGAAAACACCAAAACAAGCCTCAAACAGTGATGAAACAATGCTCCTTTGACCGAGAACGTGATTGAAAGATGATTTGACACCGGATTTGCTTTGATACCAATTGTAAGGTCCTAGAAACAAGGATCTTAGCCAGTGATCAAGCAATCTAACAATCAAACAGTGAAAGAATGGAGTAGAAGAAGATTGAACCAAGCCTTGCACACGTTTATATCACAAAAATGTCAGGTATAACTTGGACACACTAATGGTCGTAAACAGCAATGAAAACATCAACAACTACAATAGACTCAGACACTCACTATATATAAGGGAGATGTTCTGGCCATAAACGGGGTTACAGCCGTAAACTACCTCTGGTCGTAAACTCACCAACAACACCTCTATTACATGCTAATTACTCAATAAGACTTATACATTGATTAGCCTAGCCCAAACCATTAATTAGACTCTTCAATATATATATATATATATATATATATATATATATATATATATATATATATATATATATATATATATATATATATATATATATATATATATATATATATATATAGGTTGTAAATCCCGCTTGACGCTAGCTAGTCGGTGGACTCGAGTTAAGGGATTAATCGGGGACCATTAATTGCTAATTCGTTGAATTTTCAAAAATTAAATATAACTAATATCATAAAAAGTTCGTAAATACCACTAATATCATAATAAAATAGGTTAGTATGATTAATACAATAATACTCATTCCTTAAATGGTTTCTATTGAGTAAGAATTTCTTTAGAGTATTAAAATTTCATCATTTTCTAATGCTCACTCATATTGTAGGCAGTGATTAATCATTCGGTGCCCACTAATTGGTCGGGGAGTGTTTAGGGATTAATTAGAGATTAATCGGGGCTTAGTCGGAATTTTTGCAACACTTATATATATATATATATATATATATATATATATATATATATATATATATATATATATATATATATATATATATATAAGTGTTGCAAAAATTCCGACTAAGCCCCGATTAATATCTGATTAATTTGCAACACTTATATATATATATATATATATATATATATATATATATATATATATATATATATATATATATATATATATAGAGAGAGAGAGAGAGAGAGAGGGAGATAGATAGATAGAGAGGTATGTTTAATTGAGAAAATAAAAAATGTTAAGAATGAGGAATCATTCTCAGACACTCATTTATTTTTGCCGCAAAAACCTCCATCGAATGGGAAAGGAATACAAATGTGTTTTCCAACAAAACATGTATTCCTAAACTATTCTAATCATTACCTTAGTATATACAAAAACATAGTTTTTTTTTTAATTTTTAAGGAGTTATTTTTATCGAAAAATGATTTTAAATATATAAAAATGCATAATTTTTTATTCTCTATAAATAGACATCCATATTGATATAGTTTTAAGATAAATTAAATTTTTTTTATAGTTTCAGTTATCGTTATTCATAAGTGAATAAAAATTCATCATATTTTAACTACAATACATTCGTTATTCACTTATAAATAAAAAATATGATTGATTTTTTTACAGTTTAAGTATCATTTATACTACTTATTCATATATGAATAGAAAATTAACTATAACAAAAATCTGATAAATTTTTTATTTATATATGAATATAAAATATAACGACAACTAATACACGTTTTATTCATATATAAATATAATATATGACGAAAGATGATGTAAAAAATATATTTTAAGTAAGAAAACTTTATTACGTGTTATATTAATATATGAATGATAGTCAAACTATAAAAAAAATATATATAAAAAAAAAAAAAGTTAAGCATACGTTTTATTCATTAGTGAATAACGAATGTACTTTAATAAAAATCTGATGAATTTTTATTCACTTATGAATAACGAGAGTTGAAACTCTAAAATAATAAATTTTTTATTTTATCTTAAAACTATATCAATATGGATGTCTGTTTATAGAGAATAAAAAATTATGAATTTTGATATATTTAAAATAATTTTTCGATAAAAATGGCTTTCTAAAAAAAACAAAAAACAAAAAAATTATGTTTTGTGTATATTAAGGTAATTATTAGCATAGTTTGAGGAAACATGTTTGGTTGAAAACACATATTTATCCGTTATCCATTTCCGCCGCCGGTACGCCTAAGTATTTTGCGGCAAAATAAATGTGTGGCTGAGAATGATTTCCCAATTCTCAACCTTTTTTTTCAATTGAACCCTCATCTCTCTCTCTCTCTCTCTCTCTCTCTCTCTCTCTCTCTATATATATATATATATATATATATATATATATATATATATATATATATATATATATATATATATATATATATATATATAAAAGGAAAAATGATAAAATAAGAAAATAAGAATTAGTAAATATTAACTATCTAAGAATGAAATACTTTTTGAAACACAATATTTTTTTATTACGACGGGGTTAGTATTTAGCAGTTAGTACATGAAAGCATATGAAAGCAGTTACTATCACGAAACCATCAACATCTGGAACCTTCAATCTAAAAGGCAAAAACCTCTACCAAATGGGCTACTCCCACATTGGTTTTAGTAGGAGCCAAGGTTATTTGGGCTAAGAGAGCACCGGCTTGTTTTGTAACACAATACTTAATCTTTTATATAGAAGTAGGTGTTAAACTTATACATAATATGCGGAAAAAGTTTAACCTATGGACCAAATATTAACCTTTTATACAAAAATCATATATGGTATCAGAGCAAAGCTCACATACCTCTTCTCCAAGTTCTCAGTCTTCATCCCTAGTTCATCCAAAATCTCCGATCAAAATATCAAACCAGTCGTCTTTCTTGGTTAACCCATCCATGAAAAACCTTATAGTTATAAGTTTCCCTACAACCCTAAAATTGAACTCATCCAATTTCCTAGTCTGGAAAACTCAAGTTCATGCGCTGCTCTACGGTCTTGATCTCTTCAAATTTCTCGATGGCTCTCACCCCAAGTCATCACCCACTGTTAATAACGACGGAAAACAAGTTCCTCACGACGACTATCCACAATGGTTCTAACAAGACAGGTTGATCTTTGGTGGTCTTGTTGGCAGTGTCTCTGAAACAATAGTCCCTATAATCCAAAGTGCTGATTATTCTCGTGATGCTTGGGAAATCATGGAGAAAACCTATGCCTCTCCATGTCGTGGTCACATAAAACAGCTAAAACATCGGCTGACACAAACTACAAAAACTCCCAACACAATCATGCGACAGATCAAAACTATCACTGATGAATTGGCAATCCTAGGATAAAAGATGGATAATGAAGCAGGGGTGGCTCAACTAATTTGGGGGCTCTAAGAAAACAAAAAATTTAGGGCCCTTCAAATAAGCAAATAGTTTCGAACATGACACCCTTAGTTTTATAAACCAGCGTTTTTACCCCCATGTCAAGCTCTATATAACAGAAAAAGCTTTAAAATTGGGGGCCCTAAGCCCTTGCTTAGTTTTGCAAAGGGTAGAGCCGACCCTTTAATGAAGACATCATTAACACCATTCTTCATGGTCTCGATCAATCTTAATCCAAACCCATACTTGATGCGATTCATGCTAGAGATACCTTAATATCATTCAACAAATTACATGAGAAACTAATCAATCACGAGCTATCTTTGGCCCAACAAAATTAGATCACTAAACTTCACCAACCAACATCTGTGTTTCACATGCCACAGAACCATCGGCAAGGTTCCGGCTATCGTTCTTGGCTGCCAAAGAACCAAAACGTGTTTTTTGCCCATTACAATAGTTCTCCTTATCTGGACAAGGCATATTGCCTACTCACAATTCTAATGTAGGTTCAAAACCTTTCCTTGGCAAGTGCCATCAAAAAGGGCATTCTCTCACACACTATCAATCGTTCAAGAAGATGCATCCCAAGATCATTCCTCCACCCTGTGAGTGTAATATGTAGACAAAACATGCTCAAGTCAACACCATGGGCCTAGCTTCTGCTCCGGATCAAGCTAGTTGGATCTTTGACAATGGCGCATCACATCATGTCACCACCGACCTTAACAACCTCTCGTTCCACGCACCGTATAAGGGAACAGAAGAGCTCGTAATGAGTGATGGATCAGGTCTTCAAAACACTCATACTGGTTGTCTTTTACTTCACACCACACACAAATCGATTATTCATAAAAATGTTTTGTGTGTTCCTACCTTAGCCAAAAATATAATCTCTATTTCACGTCTTTTCCTTAATAACAGTTTTCTCATGAAATTCTACTCTTTTGTTTTTGTTCTTAAGGATCGAGCAACCAAACTCAAACTTCTCTAGGGAAAGGTAACCAAGGGCATGTATGAGCTTCGCTCAAGACGTGTACCATCCTCACCCACAATCTATACCATGTATAAATCTGATTCCACTACCTGGAATCATCAGATTGGACACCCATATAATAAAGTTTTCAAGCTTTTATCTTCTCATATTTCTTTTAGTTCCAGTTGTGCTCTTTATTGTAATGCATGCAATATTAATAAAAGTCATCAACTTCCTTTTGCAAATTCGTTTCTTAAGTCTACTTCTCCTCTTGACTTAATATTTTCATATGTTTGGTGTTCACCTTTAACATCTTTTGACAACTAAATACTATATAATATTTGTTGGTCATCACACCAAATACATATGGCTTTACCCTCTCAAAAATAATTATGATTCCTTCAATGTCATTATCAGATTTCAAAAACTTGTTGAAAATTTTTTTCAACACTAAAATTAAACGTTTTTTCTCTGATAATGGTGGAGAATTCATCAAACTCACCTCTCATTTCACTTCTTATGGAATTTCTCATCTCACCAGTCTATCTCACACTCCTCAACACAATGGTTTTGCCGAAAGACGACATCAACATATCGTCAAAACCGGTCTTTCCTTGCTTTCTCATGCCATGCTTCCACTCACATTTTGGCCGCTAGCATTCACCACTGCTGCCTACCTTATCCACTGGCTTCCTACACCAACCTTAAACAACCAATCTCCTTATTTCACCTTATTTCAAACACATCCCAATTATCATAAACTCCGTTCTTTTGGCTGTGTATGCTACCCTTGGTTACGAACATACTATCCTCACAAACTCCATTAACGTTCCACACCTTGTATTTTTGTTGGTTATTCTCCCACTCAAATTGCCTACTATTCCCTCGATCCCACTTCTTACAAAATATACACTTCTCGTCATGTTACCTTCATTGAAAATATTTTCCCTTTTTTAAAATGACAAAATTCACACACCAAACCGAACTTCCAAACTTAGAGGTTTGGGCCGCTTTTTTGTTTCGATTACTCCTCAAACTCTCCCTCTAACTCAACCGTGACCCCACCTATCTCCTCAACCTCTAATTCCACTCCCAATGATTCCACGATGCCTATATCCTCTACTTCATCATCAAATACCTCACCTACCTCATCTACATCCACCACTCCATATCCCACCACTCCACTCCCACCCAAACTAAGCACATGTCAAAATCCAAAACCCAACTCTAAATATCATAATTCTTATTACCAACTTTACACTCTCTATTTAAATCCATCCACTGAACCCCTACCATTACTCATGCTCTTAAACACCCTTCTTGGCGTGCCGCTATGCAACTTGAGTTCGATGCACTTGAACACAACCAAACTTGGACATTAGTTCCCTCTACAAATGCTCATAATCTTGTTGGTTGCAAATGGGTTTATCGAACCAAGTATAATCATGACGGTTCAGTCGATCGTTTAAAAGATCGCCTTGTTGCTATGCATGGGCTTCACCCAACGGCTAGGCATTGACTATTGTGAAACTTTCAGTTCCGTTCTCTCTCAAACTGACAACTCTTCGTTTAATCCTCATTCTTGTTGTTTCCTAGAACTGGATTATTCATTTTATGAACAATGCCTTCTTGCAAGGCACCCTCAATGAAGACGTGTATATGGCCCAACCACCCGGCTTCATTGACCCTACCTTCCCTTCCCACGTCTGTCAATTAAACAAGGCAATTTATGGTCTGAAACAAGCCTCTCAAGCTTGGTATGACGAACTAAAAACTTATCTCTTATGGCATCATTTCAAACCAAGTATTTCCGACTCCTCTCTCTTCACCCTCACGGTTGGTTCTTTCCCCATCTACATATTAGTTTATGTTGATGATATTATCGTCATCGGTCCCTCTACTCGTTTAGTCACTCGCTTTATTAATCTCTTATCTACAAAATTTTCTCTCAAAGACCTAAATCCTCTTTCATACTTTCTTGGCGTTGAATGCATTCCACATTCCCATGGTCTTCTTCTCTCTCAACAAAAATATATAACTTATGTTCTCAAAAGGGCACAAATGAGTGATTGTCGACCCATTTCCACCCCTGTTACCTACTATGAAAATCTCATTCTTACTGGCGCCCCTGCATATCCCTCTCCCAAGGATTATCGTGACATTGTTGGAGCTTGGCAGTATCTCTCACTTACTAGGCGGGATGTTGCTTTTATAGTGAACAAGCTTTCTCAATTTATGCATGCTCCAACCTTTCAGCACTAGTCGGCTCTTAAACGCTTACTTCACTACCTCCAAGGTACAAAACTCTAAGGGACTTCTACCACAAAAAGGTTCGGCTCTTAATCTGCATGCTTTCACAGACGTGGACCGGGCAGTTGGCAGATGACAAAAACACTTATTGAAGCACCACTGGTTATATAGTTTTTCTTGGTTCTAACCCTATAGCATGGAGCTCAAAACGCCAAAGTACTTTAGCCCGAAGCACAACAGATTTCGAGTGGTCGCATCTGGCACAACCGAGGTTCAATGTCTTGCAAATCTTCTTCAAGAGCTCAGTTATCATCTCTCTACGGCTCCCACCATCTATTGTGATAATTTAAGTGCTACCACATACTCCACAAATCCGGTTTTTCACTCTCGAATGAAACATCTAGCTTTAGATTTTCATTTTGTACGTGAAAAAGTGGAGCTTGGTTCTGATTATACATGTTTCTGGGGACGATCAATTAGCGGACGTACTTACAAAACCATTAGTAAAACCTCGCTTTCAGCTGCTAAATTCCAAGATTGGTCTTGCTTCCCGCTCGTCCATCTTGCGGGGGAATGTTAAGTGATACCGTCAATTTAATTGTTGTATTTCATTAAAATTCAAATTGTTATACCGGGTCAATTAGAGTTTTTTGTAAAGCGTTATTTTCTCCTGTTAATTCTCTCATTCATTGTATATGTACGTACCATTTGTTTTGAATAGTATAATCAGATTTTACATCTAAAACTATTGATATCACAGTCTTTATATATTGGTTTAATTCTTAAGTTTCTTTCCTTTTTCTTTTTTTTTGCCAAAATAACAATACGGCTGTCAAATTTTATAGAATATCTTGATATATGTGTGCATACTTACTGGGAGTAATAGACATCCATCGTAACGAGTTTGATGAAACCTAATTAGTTTCATTGCACTTTCTTTTTATTATACAAAATATTCAAATTATTACTTTCATATTATAAGATTCTATTTTATATATTTATCATTAAATAGTACTATTTTAATTAATCAATGATATAATAAAAAATTGTATTATTTATAACAACTATATTAAAAATCTCTTAAATATGTTGGAAACAATAAAATATTAAATATGTGTTTTAATATTAATATTGAATATCAAATTCCCCAATAATATTTGACGTATTATGTTACCTCCATTATATATGTTAATTAGAAAAAAAGGATTTTGTTATATTACACATTCTATATTAAAGGTGCAAAATTAGTTGTTACTTTAAAGCTGTTACAAGTAACACTTTACATGAAAATATATATCGGATAGAGTCATTATAAAAATAACTGCTACATATATATTGAAAGCATTGCTGGATGTATTTTTAACGATGTGCAATATTAAAAAGAATAAGATAATATATTATGTTAAAAATAGTGGTTTTTAGACTAATTATTTATCTGTGTATTCATTAAACTAAAAGTTCAATTATCATCGTACAATGAGTGAGATGGCAAACGGACAACAAGCTGTGCCGCTAAGCCTTTGTGAATGGTAAACTAATTCTTTTAAAGACTACATCCGAAGATCTAGGAGATATAACATTACTATGCATGATTCGTTGTACTCTTTTAAGAAGCTCTACCGCATCCAGTGCGAGGAAACCAAACGTATCAAATGCAAATGGTATGAACACGTGTTGATTTTCCATGCACGATCTCTCATGTTTGATGACTTTGCTTATGGCTGCTTTTAAAACAGCATGTCCCGCTGTGAAACCCCCAGCCCTCAGGCCCACAAGAGGGGATATCCCTGTAAGATGGACACATGCATGTTTCCCTCTGTGTATTTAGTTTGTTAGAAACACAAAACCATGTAATAACACTGATATTTAAAATATTGGTTGAAAAAACACTATTTGTCCAACAAAGTGATATACACGATTGAACACACCATTTAAACCCTAAACCAAAAAACAGCAAATGATATTTGTCAATATATTATGGGTTATTTTGGAAATGACATGTTTACAGTAGAAAATTATTCACATAAATGAAATTATTCGATGAAAGGAAACGAGTAGACATTGTGAAAACGAAACCAGTTGCCATTCAAAATTACAAATATAAAAATGGATTATATTACTAGATAATTTGGGTTTTTGATCTTTTATTTAATTTTTGGTTGCATGTGGGTGTCATTTGACATTGGAAAAAGGCTATAAGACCTTTCAAAAGGATGCTTATCACCTGGTGTGTTTCAAGAATATAGAAGAATAAGATTAACTTTGCATTTCTATGAGTAATTTCTTGTTCATACCTTTACTTAAACAAAGTTTTAAGCTAGCTTCTCCAGATATTGGATCTATGTGATTAATGGAAGATACCACTGTGAGACCATAGAATCAATGATTTTTCAAAACAAATGATGTGGAATGAGTTCACATCGTTGAAATCCTGGAAAACAATGATTAATATGAGCTCGTTTGATTTCTTCTAATCCGTGTGAAGGGGAATGATACAACCAACACCTACTTTTATTTTATATTAGTGGCCATTCCTGTTTTGAAAATCTCTACACAGTCAACAATGTAAAACACTCTAATATTTGCGCAAAAAAATTAATCGTTTATAAAAACTAATTTCTGGAAAAACTATCCACACTGGTTGTTTGACGCGGGTAAACGGCTACACTCTCTCTCTCTCTCTCTCTCTCTCTCTCTATATATATATATATATATATATATATATATATATATATATATATATATATATATATATATATATATATATATATATATATATATAAAGCTCGTTTATTGAATAGTTGAAAGTGTTAAGCTTGAGATAAAATAAATTTAATGTCAACCCAAATAATTGTCCGAGTAACTCTTGAGAACGAGCGCTTAAAAAAAGAAGAAAGTGGCCTAGTTGTCTTGGAAGCGTTGACATGTGTTTTAATATACAAATTACAGGCTATTCTCTTGGTGTTACTTGCTATTTATACCTCTCAGCTTTACATCCAAAAACATAACCTTCCTCCCTCAACCCCATCCTCTCTAACTACCGGTGAACCATGAGAGTTACGACCGGTGTCCCGTTCAGGGCCCCTTTATGGCCTATAGTCATCGCATTAACCGTCTTTGGCATTGCTAACCTTATAGCTGTCTCGGCTGATCCTTATATCTATTCTTCACCACCACCACCATATATGTATAAGTCTCCACCACCACCGGTGCATTCACCACCACCACCATATCTTTACAAATCCCCACCACCACCGGTGCATTCACCACCACCGCCATATTTGTACAAGTCTCCACCACCACCGGTGCATTCACCACCACCACCATATATGTACAAGTCTCCACCACCACCGGTACATTCACCACCACCACCATATTTGTACAAGTCTCCACCACCACCGGTACATTCACCACCACCACCATATTTGTACAAGTCTCCACCACCACCGGTGCATTCACCACCACCACCATATTTGTATAAATCTCCACCTCCACCGGTGCATTCACCACCACCACCATATTTGTACAAGTCTCCACCACCACCGGTGCATTCACCACCACCACCATATTTGTACAAGTCTCCACCTCCACCGGTACATTCACCACCACCGCCATATTTGTACAAGTCTCCACCACCGCCAGTTAAGTCACCACCACCACCATACTACTACAAGTCTCCTCCTCCTCCGGTGCATTCTCCACCACCACCTTACTACTACAAATCCCCACCCCCACCAACAAAATCTCCCCCACACTATTACTACAGTTCTCCACCACCACCAAAATCCTACTACCCCGTACCTTACCCTCACCACAAGAAACTCATCGTAAAGGTCGTGGGCAAAGTTTACTGCTACAGCTGCTATGACTGGAAATACCCAATCCAATCACACGCCAAGCATCACCTCAAAGGTATAAACTTTAGTTTCTCGCACTACCTTAACTGTTTTATATATATGTCTTGATGTGTATGCATGTTCTTTGATGGTTGACCCATGTTCTATGTTTCTGGTTTTCCACATCTCTTTTACCCAACGATACATATAAACATATTGACAATTAATTTTCAGAAATATTTATCTTATCTGTTGGTTTTATTCGTTTACTATCTTGCATTTTAAAATAAATAAAAAAACATCAAAATGAAAGATATGTATATTTCTCAGAAAATGAAGCTTCAATTTTCTAATATTTCATTTTTTAGTTAACTTGTTAAGACATAATCATATATTGATTTCTTATTATACCATATAATTATAATACATTAAAAAAATAAAATAAAAATACCATGTCAACATATTCTTTTTATGAAAGGCTACATTATAAGTTATATATTTAAGATTATTTTGTATAAGAGTTAATAATATTTATTTAATTTAAATATTTAAACCCAATGTCATATCATGCATAGCATAACATGTTTTAATTTTATAGTATCCGGCATATTAGGTTGACCAAAAAAATATACATGAAGTTGATTTTTTTTATTTGTGTTGAAAAAGGTGCTGTTGTCGAAATTACTTGCAAGGCTGTTGGCCAAAAAGAAATTTTTGCATTTGGAAAGACTAAGATCAATGGCAAATATGCAATTACTGTTGAGGGTTTGGACTATTCTAAATATGGAGGAGCAAAAGCTTGTACCGCTAAGCTTCATATGGCACCAAAAGGAACAAAATGTAATATTCCAACAAATCTTCATGGTGGCTTGAAGGGTGCCATGCTAAAGGTCAAATCCAAGAATGCTTATGAGGTTGTCCTTCAGGCTGAACCATTTGCATATGCTCCTAAGACTCCTTCGACGCTTTGTGAGAAGCCAAAACCAAAACCGGAACCCACTCCTTCTCCATATTATTACAAATCTCCACCACCACCACCACCCACGTACTTGTACAAGTCTCCCCCGCCACCTGTTAAGTCTCATCCAGTATATCACTATACATCACCCCCACCCCCTAAGAAATCACCACCACCTCCATACCACTACACATCACCACCACCACCCAAGAAATCACCACCTCCCCCATACCATTACACATCTCCTCCCCCACCGGTTAAATCTCCACCACCACCATACCACTACACTTCCCCTCCACCACCAGTGAAGTCTCCTCCCAAGTACCACTATACATCACCCCCACCACCTAAGAAATCACCACCTCCTCCATACTACTACAAATCACCTCCACCACCAGTTAAGTCTCCACCCCCACCTTACCATTACACTTCACCACCACCACCAGTGAAATCTCCACCACCACCATACCATTACACTTCACCACCACCACCGGTGAAGTCACCACCCCCACCTTATCACTACACATCACCTCCACCACCAGTGAAATCTCCGCCACCACCATACCACTACACATCACCTCCACCTCCTATTAAGTCACCACCTCCTCCATACCACTATACATCACCTCCACCACCAGTGAAATCTCCTCCTCCACCATATCACTACACTTCACCACCCCCACCCGTGAAATCTCCACCACCACCATACCATTACACTTCACCTCCCCCACCCGTAAAATCCCCTCCACCACCTTACCATTATTCATCACCACCACCACCATTGAAATCTCCACCCCCACCATACCACTACAGTTCACCTCCTCCACCGGTAAAATCCCCACCACCACCATACCACTACACATCACCCCCACCCCCTGTGAAATCTCCACCACCCCCATACCACTACACCTCACCTCCACCACCAATTAAGTCACCACCACCACCATATCACTATACATCACCACCACCACCAGTTAAATCCCCACCACCACCTTACCATTATACATCACCTCCACCACCTGTGAAATCTCCACCTCCTCCATACCATTACACCTCACCACCACCACCAGTTAAGTCCCCACCACCACCATACCACTACACCTCACCTCCACCACCAACTAAGTCCCCGCCACCACCATACCACTACACATCGCCTCCTCCACCAGTTAAATCACCACCACCACCTTACCATTACTCTTCACCTCCACCACCAGTTAAGTCCCCACCACCACCATACCACTACACATCGCCTCCTCCACCAGTTAAATCACCACCGCCACCTTACCATTACTCTTCACCTCCACCACCAGTCAAGTCCCCACCACCACCATACCACTACACTTCACCTCCACCACCAGTTAAATCCCCACCTCCACCGTACCACTACACATCTCCCCCACCACCAGTTAAGTCCCCACCTCCACCATACCACTACACATCACCTCCACCACCCGTGAAATCTCCACCACCTCCATACCATTACACATCACCCCCACCACCAGTTAAGTCACCACCCCCTCCATACCACTATATATCTCCCCCTCCACCAGTAAAATCACCTCACTCGCCCGTATACATCTATGGTTCTCCTCCACCCCCAACTAATTATTAGACACCCATAACTTTGTTGTTTGCAAGATACAACCATGTAAGTATAATTTTTATTTCTTTTTTTGATATCATGAAACATTCCCAACACTATAACCAAAATTTAAATTCTATGACACATCCATAAAAAATTCATATCTATTTATGTAGGTTTTATTTTGAGTACGGGTTTAATAAAGAAGGCTCCTCAAGGAGATGTTTGAAAAAGTTGTTCATCGACATCCATTCCATTGTAATAAGGTCTTAAACATTGCACTTCACATCATCAATCTTTTTGTTACAACCATTTCTTTTCTACATCGTCGTTATGGGTCATCCTATCCTTAAAAAAGAGCTCGAAGGGTTACATATTGGAAATGTAAAAAAATACAATTTGTTATCGCCGGAAGAGGTTGATAAGAGTGTTGTGGCTTTAATATTTTTCTTTTCATGTTTCTTATTTATATTGTATAAATGGATAACTTATGGTTATTTTATATTTATATATTATTGGTTTAATCTTCTCATTTCCTTTTTTTTGGAGTCTTATATTATAGAAGTTATGACCACTACACTAAATATTTGTAACAAAAATTAATTACATGAGCCTATATGGGTTACCCGATTGACCCAAGATAAAAACATTGTCAAATAAATAAAGATGAAATTAATTTATTATTTAAAGAGTGCCAATAAATAATTAGAACTTATTGCAATTAATTGTTATTCTTTTAATTGTTAATTAATATTTAGAAATTAATTGGTGGGAACTAAATAATTATGCTTAAAAGAATTATAGAACATATTTTAATAATTAATAGATAATTCTAAAGGGTAATTACTAATTTGGAAATGTTAAGATTTCCACCAACTATATATAAAAGGAGCAAGCATAAGGGGTTCAAGGCTCTATTCAAAACCGTAAAGTCGGCCTCCCTTTTTCCTCTCCTCCTCTCTAGGTAACAACCTAAAGAAAACACAACACAAGTTTCTTGGTGGTCAAAATTCACAAGTATGCAAAGCTAGGATTCTTGCTTTCTTGTTGATCAAGGGGTATGATATTGTCAAAAGCACTCTTGATTCAGTTCATCAATCTTCTTGACAATTGTTAAATGCATTTATTAAGCCTCCTTTAAGGGTTAGAGTTTCTATTAATAGAAAGAATCATGATATTGTGTTTAATCATATATGTTCTTGATTTAAATGCTTATGTTGTTTTCTGTTTAATTAACTATTTTTTTATGAAGAAGAAGAACACCTTATTATCTAATAACATGATCAGAGCCTTTGGTTCTTATTAATAACACTTAGAAATAAGTTTTGGAAAACTTAATGTGTATGATCTTGTACATATATTTTGGGAAAGTGTGTGTATAAAATATACACATTAGAGTTTCAAGTTCCATGATGATATGGCAAGAAAGATTTTGCATTGAATTCAAAGTGTTTACTTCCCCTTTATTTTGGTTGTATGTTTTAGCATGACATCGTACAACAAAACCATGAACCGTGTTTATATCTTATGTATTTAAAAGAGTTTTATTGACATTGTAAAATATAAACAAAGATTGTTTTGTAAATTAAATTATTTATTTAAAATAGTTATGAACATAATGTTAGATTTCATTTTAAGGATAAGGTAACATATTGAATCATATTGGACATGTGTTTGTGATGTCTTGACTTGTTTGGTTTATTTAAACTAGTTTAATCGTGACTTATATAATGTCTCCTTATTTCTTTGTAATGTACTTTTCCTTTATAATTGTATTAAATATTATATTAGTTAAGAAAATGTATTAGATTGCAAATTATAGATAAATAATGACCAAAGTCATCAGAGAAAGGGATACAGTGATTGGAGTCTTATTGGATTCCCATTCAATACAGTGTGACTGGGAGCCATGCATCATTGTTGTTGCTTTTCCCTAGAATGACCTGGTTTTTCCTTATGATGGCTCACTAGAAAAATGCATAGGACTAAGACAGTGGTTACCATTAGTTGCATGTGATTGTGTTATTTAATTTTTTTGTAACAACCCAAAAATCAGGACTAAAAAATTTGAATTTTAAACTAATAAAACCATCATCCAAACAACATCATAGAAATCATGGTGAATCAAAGTGTATCAGAATCATCAAAGTAATATAAAAATACGGAACGAGGTGGTGTGTGCACTGCAATCATCCTGGTCTCTTTCCCTTTGAACCAGAAGTACGTGAAACATAAACTGAAAACCATAATCATAAAGCTTAGTGAGTTCCCCAAAATATCACATACCATACACATCAAACATATGATGAGCCTCGCCCGTCATCGGACCCCACTCGGTAAACAGATCTATCAGTCATCAGGCCCCATCTGGTATACATATAAACAAATAAACCTATAACCATATAAACACATGCAATAATCACAAAGATAATTAGCATACATGATAGTCATTGGGCCCCACCTGGTGAACATATAAACACATATCACATGCAAGAGACACACAGACAACTAGCATCCTAAACATAACAAACAATGGGTCGGCATTGGTGCCTTCGACCCACTAAACACAGTGAGGAAACTCACCTTAGTCTGCAGAATCACTCTGATAAAATCTCAGTCTGCTGGTCTGGAAAATCACCACGCAAACATCATCAAATAAATATCCAATTAATAATTGGATCACGACCCATAATCAAGAATCTAAGCTACATGTCCAATATCTAGGGTAAAAGATCATTTTACCCTCTTCCTTACTTGGCCTACAACCAAGGCCCAACCCATTGCTCAAAAGGCCCAAATTCCTAAATGACATCCTAAGGCCCAAAAAGCCCAAACTTCCAAAATGGACCCTAAAATTATCATGGACACAATACCAAAAAAAACCCATAGCCCATTCATGAACCAAAGACAGAAGTCCAATAGCCCAACAAGGCCTAAACCATAAAAGCCCAAGATATGGCCCAAACCGAGAAAGTTAATCCAAAGTCAATATGCTGAGTACGCGGGGCCTACTCAACTCTTATGTTTAGTGTACTCCTTCTCGGGTCAGTATATGCAGCGAACCAGCTGGGTACGCCTGGCGTACTCCACTGATTACCTACCCAACCTATTAAGTACTTAACTGGCTAAGCCAACATGCTAAACTCCCGAATCTGGTCCTAAGTGGTGACTTAATATGTAAAGTTGGAAACTTTACACCCATGCATGGCTTAATGGGGCCCAATACTTAAAAAGAAGCTTAATAAGAACCTTAACACTTGCATGGACCAATATCTTACACAAAGAGTGCATTTTATGGACAATGGACCTTAATGGATCTAATATCTAACATCCATGGCTTCTGGAGTAGATCAAAAGCTCAACTTTAACTTAAAAGACTCAAAAATGCATAAAAAACACCCTAAGTTGGATCTAGCACATAAAATCATCAAGATGAGAGCTTTTTACCACAAATGGATTGCTAAGGTGAAGATGACTCTGGATCTACAAGCTCAACCTACTCCCAAGCAACCTCCAAGTGTTCCTTTTCTTCTTCTTCACAACAAAACACCAACAAACTCACTTTCAAGCTCAAATCTCACCAAATACACTTAGGGTTTCGGTATTAGGGCATAGGGTGATGGAGGTTGGTCAATAGAGTGTCCAAGAGTGAGATAAGTTGTTTGAATAGGGTGCAAACCCTAAAAACTAGGGTTTTTTCCTTCACCACGTATGCCATGCGTACCCCACATACGCCCCATGTACATGGATGAAACTCGCGATCTGGAACAAGCTAGTACGCTAAGCGTACTAAGAGTACGTCGTGCGTACTAGCTAAAGACTAAAATGTGATGATTTTTGCATTAAGGGACTAAAGGAAACATACCAAATTTTTGAGTGTTACAATTTTGTTTGGGATTGTGTGATTGGGAAACTTGTTGGAATTGATACATAATTTTGACATGCAAATGTTTTGACAAAAATTATAATTTATAAAATTGTTTTATGAATAATTTAAAGTGTTCTAAAAGATAATTTTGTTGAAATATAGTCAAAATTGTTTTATTTGAACAAAGCAAAGACCCATTTTGAAATATAAATCATATTCTACCCATTTGTAATACACACTTATTATAACGTCTTCAAACATGGGAAAGTACATTACTTAGTTGTTAGGAGAGGGAAATGTTGTTTGTGATACCTAAAAGCATCGGGTCAGATGAAACGTATTGTTCAAATGGATGATTTATTGTCTTAGCTTGTGATTGGTAGAAAAGTCGTCATAATACAAGATAAACATAAATGTAGATTAAAATGTCAATGCCTACATAAACTATTGAGTCCCACAGATCTAAGAGTTCCATAGAGAGTAGAATTGGTAAAGGATTTTACCTACTTAAGTAGCTTATCCTTGTGATTACATCTCACATATTCACAATTAGAACTGAAATATGGTTCTTATCCTTTGAAAAAATAATTTACCGAGTAATTGGTTTTATAAAGTATATAATAAAATCACGAATAAAAAATTAGATAAATTTTTATACATCCTCAAATGCAAACTCCTAAAACTCATACATTTCACTACTAAACATCCTTTTAAATGATAAATTTAATAGATCAAAAATCTTGACTGGTGTCGTAATCTTGGAAATGTTTTCATGTACGATAAGAAAACTCAAGCTTTGAACCTCCTGCTCACAATGCAACTAAAGCTCAACTAAAAGAGAATAATGATCATTGAATCTACCGAGGTTGCATACCTCATGCATGTAGCCATGGATTTGGATATTCAAAGAGTTTCGAAAACCTTGGGGAGTATGATATCATTATGTCGGTTAAGGAAATGTTTCAAGTACAAGATAGGTAGGAGCGATGTGACATGTTAGGATCACTCACGGGTTGTATGCTACAAGAAGGTAGGATCACTTACGGGTTGTAAGCTACAAGAAGGTGGAACTGTCATTATATATATATATATATATATATATATATATATATATATATATGTGTGTGTGTATATATATATATATATATATGTATATATATATGTATATATGTGTGTATATATATATATATATATATATATATATATATATATATATATATATATATGAATAATATTTCAATAATGTATGAAAACAAACAAGAAATAGGAAAAAGTTGAGGCATGTGTTTAACACATTGTTCTTCAAACAAATTCGCCTGCTATCGGGTGTTTGTTTTCCAGGATACAACAACTAGAAGTGATTCTTCTAGACCACCCAAACCCTCATTAGACCTAGATTTTACCTTTAGTTCAGCAAGAAAACTTATAAAATGAAATGGAGAAGAAGACAGTTTTAGTATTCTTATTGGTGTTGTCAAATGATTGTATAATAGTAGTATTTATACTACACATTTTATAACCTCCCATTTAAACACCTCTATTAATCACAAAATTAATGTGTAATTAAAGTGTAATATTATTACAATTTCAATTACAAAGGAAAGAAATATTTGCAAGAAATGTCCCTAAACTTTTCTTTGCTTTCTCCCAACCATTAAACTCTTTTATTTACTTCTTCCAACACCCTTACTTTAAGGATTAATTTCTCATTCATATAAATCCATTTTTGGACATGTTAAAAAAAATGGAAAAAATCCATTCTTATAAATTGGTTAAGACCAATTTTCCAACAATCCCCCACGTGAATGAAAACTTATCAAACATTTTCAAGCTACCTAGATAAAATCCAACTGTTGAATCATGCATAGGATAGGTAGGTGTTATCCTTTGAACCTTCCCTTAAGATACATATTTATTATACTAGTGGACCAGTAGACTCGATGTCCTTGAACTGTTCTGTCGTTTGTGTAAATAATCAATATGTGTCTCACATGATTCTCCCTGACCTAGTTTGGTTCTCATTGATGTGTCTGTTATGGTCATGCATACTAGCCTAGTTCTGTAAGAGCTCTTAGGAATGTGCCCGTGTAATTCCCTTTGAAGCGACCCCACTTATCTCTCACATAGGTGACTATATAATAATCATTAAATGCTAATTAGTGATGATTACCATTTTATCATCGACGACTATAAGCTTAACCTGCATCACTCTTTGTTTTAGGAATGAGTTGGGGATTGCCCCCCACAGTGATTCAAAAATGTTATATGCAAGTAGGTTGTCCCATTGAACCTAGATCTTGGGATGCCCAGTCAACTAGCTTGGGTTTTCCTTCGCAATAACTTATTAATCTACGGGTTTTAGTCTCATTCCTCATAACAACCTCTCATTCCAAACATTTCGTTAGCAGATCTGCAATGTAGTATTAAAGACAATTCATCTTGAGAGTCGTTGTTGAATGGTGCTATTTGTTTAACAAATATGTCTAGACTCACCATTATTTACATTATCATGTACATATGTAGGAGTTATTGGCTCGTCATGGTATGTCTCCCAAGAACTTACAAATCCTTTAGTTCATTGTCCAATCTTGGATAAACTTCTAAAATTAATCTCCTATATTTTCCAATAAATGTTAACAACTGTCAATATGGTTCTTACTATACCATAGATACCACTATCAAATAACAATACAATTATGTCAACACAATACGATAAGCATACACACTACATGTATTTGTGAATTCAAAATAACATTGGCCAGATGTAATTATGAATATACCATCCATGAGCCTTCTTAAAAATATAGTATTTTTCCATGCAATCTCTTCCTTTAACTATCTACATGTATAATTCTTAGGCATCCTATCTCAAGGATTCTATTATGTCACAAAATGGAATAACACTTTGAAGTGTCAATAAATGGATCTATTTCATCACATGCATTCATGTTGAATAACATATCAAAAATTTTGATACTATTGCTTCAAAACTTGATTTAAGTCATATAACGACTTTATAATTTACACATTTTGTTGCTTGCCCTCGGGTAAATTAACTGCTAGGCAGTTTCATGTAGATTATACTTCTAAATGTATCTTTAGATGTTTTAGTATCATATCAATATGATATACTTCCAAATTTCGAGAAGTTACAACCACATATAATTATAAGATCATACAAATGAAATTAATCAAGGCATTTTTATGTTTGTAATCCAAACATGTATTTCAAATATGTCATCAGCTCTTGCTTCTCATTTTAAAATCCACTAAATCGCAGTGATTTCTCAAACTCAATAGTTCAAACGATAGAACAATTATTAGTTCTTGCAACTTAATCCAATATGATCTTCTAAGAAACGATCATATGATTCCAAATTTAGAATACTCATATTTCCACTCATAGTCCTTTCAACTTCATATTGAATATCTTAATATTCACCAAAACCTTTATCTTTTTTTGATGAATTCCAACCAATATTCTTGGATTTAACGGAAATTGCTTCTTGGAGTATAGAAGTATCAAAGTGATTCTAAATTTTCAAACAAGAAATCGATGCGTGTTTTTATTGAAGTTATAGACAATTATGTTCTAATTGATTCTCATATTCTTTGTATCTATCTACTTTCATTTTCCTCTTGAAAATACATTTATAGCCTAGTGGTTTACATACTAGAGGTACATCCACTAGCTCGCATGTGTAATTTGGCAAGATAGAATCCATTTCACTTTTAATTTCCTCTTTTCATTTCGGTCTTTCGGAGGAAGTGAATTCCTTCTTGAAAGTTTGAGGCTCTCTTTCAACCATATACATGCAGAAATCATCTCCAAATGATTTCTCACGTGTACCCTTTTACTTCATCATGAGCTATTTCATCCTCCATTTCTTCTTCATGAGAGGATTCTTTGTGCCCAAGTTTTTTGAAGCACTTTTATTTGTATCTATTAAGACATGGAAACACATTTTCAAAGTATGATGCATTTGTTGATTCCATTAGTGTATAAGAAAACAATAAACACTATTGGTTTGTGCATAACTAATAAAGATGCAACCAACAATCTAGTGTCCAAACCTTACAACCATTGGGTTAGGTATAACACCCTTTGCGAGACACCCTCACATTCGAATGTACTTGTAAGATGATTTTATACAGAACCAAAACTTAGATGGTATTTTTTCTCGTTGGTTCATTTGGGGTGCCTTATTTAAAATGTAATTAGTTGACAACACAACTTCTCCCCACATTGAGTGTGACAACCCAAATCATAAGCAACATGGCATTCATCATTTCATTTAATATATGATGTTTCCTTTCAGTGATTCCATTTGTTATGGTGAATAAGGTGCCTTAAGCTCATGTTTAGTACCATGACTTGCAAAAAATTCCTCAAATGGTGATGCATATTCACCTCTACAATGACTCTTTTTGTTGAGATGATTCTTAACCTCACTTTTGTACAATTTAAACTTGTATATAGCCTCATCTTTAATTTTAAGTAAATTAACATAACAAAGTTTAATGCAATCGTCAATAAAAGTGATAAAGTACTTATATCACTGTCATATGGATTCGACTTCATATCTCACACATTTGTGTGAATCAATCCAAAGGGTTTAGTTATCCTTTAATTGGACTTGAATGTTTGGTGTATTAACTTTGATTCAACACATGTGTTGCATCAATATTTTGACTTATATGAAAGTGAGGTATGTGTTAAAGTTTGATTAACCATCTTAATGTGTCAAAATTAACATGTCCAAGTCTAGCATGCCACACATTTGAGGACTTAAGCAAGTAAGCGGAAGAGTTATCCAATTAACTGAAATTAGGCTTATTAGCCATTACATGGAATTTAAACATTCCACCATCCACATAATAGTTGCCTATAAACATACCATTTAAAGTTAGTACAAACTTATTGGACTCAAAAACCAAACAAAATCCATTTTTTTGTTCAACAGCCATCCAAACACTAAGTTCTTCCTAATCAATGGAACATACAACACATCATTAAGTGTTAGCTCTTCTTCTGTGTGATACCATTTCTTGAATATTCTAAACACCAAATTTAAATGTTTAGAATCACACTTTCAGGAATAAATTTCTGCCTCAACTTGGACAACATTATAATTCTTGAGTCACTCCCTCTTTGAGCACACATGGTGTGTAGCACCCATATCAATCCATCACTCAATTGAGTTAGCATTCAAAGAGTTTACTTCGGAAATCATTCCACTTTGGATGGTGACATTTCTGAAATTATTTATACACTAAATATAAATGTTTAGAATTCTAATTTCCAGAAAATATGTTTGCCTCTTTCTTGGACAGGACTCAACATAATTAAAAATCTATATTTGAACAAATATGAAACTTGATTTTTGATGCAGAAATTCTAAAATTTGATTTCTCATGCAGAAAAATGATGCATAAATTATGATGTCAGAAAATCTGATGTTTTCTTTCAACAAAACTATTTAAAATGTGATTTTTTAAGTAAAATCATGTTGTTTCCTGATTTCCAAAGTTGTTTTACATAAAATTGAAGTCGTTTTTGACTAAGCAAAGCCTTTTTGTTTTTTAACAAAACAAATGCAGTATGTTCAAGACTGCTTTAGCCCCACTTAAACTTGTAAAAAATGAAATCTAAGTTTATAATCAAGTTGGCATGTCTCTTAGCTTTCCAGGGACTACTTTCATAAGTTCATACGATTTTTCTACAATTTATTATGATTTTACAAAACTATGTATCATAGCTATTAAAATCTAACCAGTCAGTGAGAATCATATTTTTCACCCTAGTTAGAATTTTTTTACAGCTTTCGGCCAAAATTAATGAAACAAAGTAGACTCATATACCAAACTTTGAGAATTGGTTTCAACCAAAAATGAGCATCCATGATTAAGTTATGATTTTTCAAATATTGGGACAAATTAAAGCATTTCACAGCAACATGTAAAACGTATTTTTGAGTTAAGCTAGCTTTTTAACCCATTGGGTACTTAATAGAATCAATACCGAAGCTGGAAAATCTAATACTTAAAACCAAATACATGTCTTAAGGACTTAATGACCAAAGGTGCTTCAAAATCACAAAAAAAAATCCAATTTTTCTTATGAAAATCGTAGAATATCAAAAGCATGTAAGTAAAATTGTTTCCGATTTCTAGTTCGATTCGTACAAACGAATTTCGTTTTATGATTGTAGGAATAATATTCCGGTAATATACTAAAACAAACAAGAAATAGGAAAAAGTTGAGGCATGTGTTTAACACATTGTCCTTAAAACAACTTCGCCCACTATCGGGTGTTTGTTTCCCAGGATACAACAACTAGAAGTGGTTCTTCTAGACCACCCAAACCCTCATTAGGCCTGGATTTTACCTTTAATTCAGCAAGAAAACTAATAAAATGAAATGGAGAAGAAGAGACTTTTGTATTCTTATTGGTGTCCTCAAATGCATGTATAATAGTAGTATTTATACTACACATTTCATAACCTCCCATTTAAACTCCTCTATTAATCACAAAACTAATGTGTGTTAATATATAATTAAATTGTAATATTAATTACAATTTCAGATACAACGGAAAGAAATATTTGCAAGAAAGGTCCCTGAACTTTTCTTTGCTTTCTCCCAACCATTAAACACTTTTTTTTACTTCTGCCAACACTCTTACTTTAAGGATTATTTCTCATTCATATAAATCCATTTTTGGATGTGTTAAAAAATGGAAAAAATCCATTTTTATAAATTGGTTAACACCAATTTTCCAACAACATATATATATATATATATATATATATATATATATATATATATATATATATATATATATATATATATATATGCTTAAAAAGAAAACATACATTAAGAGATAGAGAATTAGGTTTCCCGATTAGACAGGAGTTAGCAACATATATAATTTTGAACAGGTTGCTCGATTCATATAGTCAGTTTGTCTTAAAATTTAATATGAATAATATGGAAAGGGACACTAGAGAGTTGCATGATACTTAATATCATCGAGTCTAACATGGCTAGGAATAAGAAGACCAACTTATATGTTCATGTTCTAGCAGTAACGGAGGGACGTACCAAGAGAAAGAGGGTAAGTCATTAGAAAATAAAAGGGAATAGCACATCTGGTTACATGGAATCTGACCTAAAGCATCGACAGTGTAAGGTCGAGCATGAGGTACCTCCAAAATAAAAATTCTCTTAAATTTATATTTTTTTACTGCAAAAAGACCGGAAATTAGAAGTAAAGTTGTACATAATACCTATAGGAGCTTCTAAAGCTAAATTAGAAGGAGTCTAACAGCTCATGTATTTACATGATTGAACTTCATACTACTTTTAGTTCTAACTCATAGGTATTAGACAATGGTTTTTGTACTTATATATGTATGTATTTTCGGGTACTAAAACAAAGTAGAAAGTTTAAGGATGGACAGGCAGATTTCATCATGGGAAATATGAAACATCCAAAAAATATATACCAAAAATTTCTTTTTAAAATCATTTATGAAAACCCATAATCCATCCATATCATAGTAAAACCACAAGTCGGTATCTCAAAACATCATCAAATTTGTCAATGTATCAAAATCACATATCATAAATCAGAGTGAATCCTCCATGCTAAAAACAATGGTGTGTGCCATGAAGTCATCCGGAGCTCTTACCTTTGCTAGTGGAAGTACCTGAAACCAAAACTAAAACTGTAAGCACGAAGCCTAGTGAGTCTCCCCAACTACAACATACTATACACATATCACATAACATATCTTGGGCCCCGCCCTGATACATCGATTCAAGCTCGTCATCGGCTTTTCCAGCATCGGGCCCCGCTTGGCATCGAACCCTACTCGGCATCGGGCCCCGCCCGGCATCGAGCAAATTTCAGCAAACATATAAACATATCAATATATAACATAAGCACATAAGACTAATATGTAAACATTCCTCGAGCCCCGCCCGACATTGAACCGTGATCCAGAAACATACTAACATTCCTTGGTAACCTCCCCGGCATCGGACCGGAGTCTGGAATTTACTATCATAACATATTAACTAGAAATTCCTCGAGATTTCCCCAGCATCGTTCCTAAGCCTGGAACACATAACACATAACAAACACATGCAAGAATCACAATGACATCAAGCATACAAACATACAAGCATTCCTCGGGACCGCCTCGGCATCGGATCGAAATCTGGAAAACATATAAACCTACTTTAGTCCCCGCATGACATCGGACCGTGATTCGGAACCATTACTATCTAAATGGGCCGACCTTGGTGCCTTAAACCCGTTCCTACTGGAGAAATCTTGGAAAACCCAAATGCTCCGTGAAGCTGGTCAAACAAATCATTTATCCTCGGCAGTGCGGTTCTTCACCGTCACCTTGTTTAGCTCCCGGTAGTCTATACACATGCGATGTGACCCATCCTTCTTCTTCACAAACAGGATTGGGGCTCCCCATGGCGAACTGCTTGGTCTGATGAATCCCTTGTCTAGCAACTCCTGCAGCTACGTAGATAACTCCTGCATCTCGAGAGGAGCCAACCGATACAGTGCCTTGGCTATCAGAGCCACACCAGGGACTAGGTTAATCCTAAACTCGACCTGTCTCTCCGGAGATACCCCAGGCAGATCCTCTGGGAATACGTCTGGGTACTCTCGCACTACCGGTACTGATGGGTTTTGAGCATTCTAACACTCCTATGGTGTACATGCAACCCTAGAAACCTTGGATCTATGTTTGACTAAGATACATGAAAATAATTATTTTTCCAAGGTTCTTATCCTATCTAGCATGGCATAGGGAACTTGAGTCAAATAAAGCTAGTAGAATTACTTACCTTATAGTTGTAGTTGATTTCTTGGAGTTTTAGAGTCTAGCACCAATAGTGTGGATGCCTCAAATGGAAATCACAAATCACTACAAACTTTGGAACCTTGAGAGAATAGTCACAACTATCTTGAAATCGACCCTCTTACTTTACTCACCACAACTAGTGTGATTTCAAGAACCAAAGCCACCTTTATATAGTGTGGTGGATTAGGGTTACATCCATGTAAACCCTAATACCCATGTCTTTTCATTTCCATGAGATCCATGGGTTAAAGCTCCATGGAGTATCCATGGACTTTCCAAGCAAGCCTAGCCCATTCCAAATAAGCATTAGCCTACACTATATAAATATAAGATCCCATATTTAATTAGTAATACTTTTGATCTCTAAATTAATACTAGATTAATTATAGATCAATACTAATTAAATAATATGATTTTATATTAATATATTAGAACTTATAATATATTAATAAATCATAACTCATACTATTCTCAAAAGACTATCTATAAATTGTTCGGGTGAAGTGCAACCCAAATGGACCATGTCGGGGCGGGTCAAGTACGTACCAAATATAGTTATGGACTTAGACACTATATCCAACAGTCTCCCACTTGGATAAGTCTAATAACTATAGTTGCAAGTATGACTTCAGGAACCGATCAGCAATCGTAGCTCTTTAAAATCTGTTGAACTAGAATGCGCCATTTTAGATAAGTGATCATATAATCCTCTGTTCTAGATATCAGCCGGAAAAATACATGGAACATGGTCTTGCTTATTGTCCAGCATTTGTTTCCCGATATCCGATTTTTTTGACATAGAACTTAACTGAACACATCAATTTAGTTCTGACCGGGCCCGGTACATAGGTCAAAACAAAATCATCGAGGGGCCCAGATATCGCTTCTAATCCTAGAAGGAACAGATAAACTTCGACTCATATGTTTGCTCTACTACTTGTTGAATTACACACAAAGGTACGTTTTATAACATAGAGTTACCAATGTGTTTTCGTATAATCAATGCATAACCAACTCATAGGCAACAAATCATATCTCTAGGTTTGAAGTCTTATATGATATTACCGTCTCACGATCACTCGAGATAAATTCCATGAAGTGATTCCAGTGAGCGTGGGTTGAGTCCAATGCTCAGAACTTATGAGCACTCATGATTGTTGTAGCCATGTCCAACATCTTAGACCTCTGCAACCAATCATGACAGTCTTGATTCAAACCTACTTCCGACATATGACCGACTGTGGAGGTTCGAATAATATGATATACCAAACATAATTATTCTGGAAGTCAAAACATGCAAAAGAAATATAGTAAACGATCGACAAGAGATAGCAACACTTTACTCATAAATAACACCTTTTATTTATCATCAAATGTCAATTACATTTTACAAATTTCAAGATTATCTAACTACTAAAACTAATATCATCCTTCAGCCCTATGCTCCGAGCATGCTGGAGATGCTTAGCCCGAGTCAGTCCGTTCGTGAGCAGATCTGCTAGGTTCTCATCCGATGATACCCTCTTTACCATGAGGATTCCTTCTTCTATTCGATGTCTGATGAAGTGATATTTTCTGTCAATGTGTCTGGATCTCCCATGATCTCTTGGTTCCTTGGCTAAGGCAACCGTACTATTGCTGTCACAGAAAATCTCCATTGGCTCCTTTACAGCTGGTACAACTCCAAGGTCTTCGATGAAGTTCTTTAGCCATATAGCCTCCTTTGCTGCCTCGCTTGCTGCTATATACTCTGATTCACAAGTGGAATCAGCCACTGTCTCCTGCTTGGAACTTTTCCAAGTAGTTGCCCCTCCGTTTAGGGTAAAGACCCAGCCCGACTGAGAGCAGAAATTATCCCTGTCGGTCTGGAAGCTAGCATCACTATACCCTACAACTCTCAAGTCATCACTCCCACCAAGGGTAAGGACCCAATCCTTAGTCCTTCGCACGTACTTGAGGATATTCTTACCGCAGTCCAGTGTGCCTTGCCAGGGTTCCCCTGATACCTGCTAACCATACTCAAAGCAAAGGCTACATCAGGTCGAGTACACGTCATAGCATACATGATCTATCCTACAGCTGAAGCATAAGGTATTCAACTCATTTCTGCTATCTCAGCCTCTATACTAGGGCTTTGTGTCTTACTCAATCTGGCGTTACTCTGAATGGGTAACTCACCATTCTTGGAGTTATGCATGTTGAATCTTTTCAACACTTTGTCCACATAGGTGCTTTGACTAAGTCCAATTAGTCTTCTACTCTTGTTTCTCAAAATCCTTATCTCTAGGATATAGGCAGCTTCACCAAGGTCCTTCATAGCGAAACACTTCCCAACCCAGGACTTTCCTTCCTGCAGGGTTGGGATGTCATTTCCTATGAGTAGTATGTCATCCACATACAGTACCAAAAAGCTGACTATGCTCCCACTAGCCTTGATATAGACACAAGATTCATCTTCACTCCTTGAAAAGCCAAATTCTTTGACTTTCTCATCAAAGTAAAGATTCCACCTGCGAGGTGCCTGTTTCAATCCAAAAATGGATTTCTCGAGTTTACACACTCTATTGGGGTACTCTGAACTGACAAAACCCTCTGGCTGAACCATGTAAACATATTCAGCCAACTTTCCATTAAGGAAAGCGGTTTTGACATCCATTTGTCATATTTCATAGTCATGAGATGCAGCAATGGCTAACAGAACCCTAACAGACCTAATCTTGGCCACTGGTGAAAATGTCTCATCATAATTAACTCCTGGAGTTTGAGAATAACCCTTTGCAACCAGTCGTGCCTTATAAGTGTGTACATTACCATCCATGTCGGTCTTCTTCTTGAAGATCCATTTGCACCCAACTATCTTACGATCAGGTACATTGTCAACCAAGTTCCAAACTTGATTGTCATACATGGACTATATCTCGCTATCCATAGCCTCTTTCCATTTGGCAGCCTCAGGGCCTGCTATGGCTTCCGTGTAGCTGTTAGGCTCATCCAGGTTTACCAGTGTGTTATCACTGATAAGTGTCTCACCTTCTGCAGTAATATGGAAACCATAATAATGCTCAGTTGCATTCCTAACTCTGGTGGAACGCCTCAGAGGTATAGATTCTTCAGTCGGCTCAACAGGAGTTTCCTCCTCAGGTTGAGGGCTAGGGTTTGAGGTTCCTTCACCACTTGACTCTTGAATTTCCTCAAGGTCAATTTTCCTCCCACTGTCTCCTTGGCTCATGAATTCTCTCTCTCGAAAGAATCCTCTTCTTGACACAAAGACCACATTATCAATGGGTCTATAGAAGATGTAGCCAAAGGATTTATGTGGATAGCTGATGAAAATACACCTTTCACTTCGGGGTTCGATCTTATCGTGAGTCTCGCGTCTCACAAAAGCCTCACAACCCCAAATCTTGATGTGGTCTAGATTGGGAACTTTTCCATTCCACGTATCGTGAGGTGTTTTGGCAACCTTCTTTGTAGGGACTAGATTAAGGATATGGGTGGCAGTCTCTAAGACATACCCCCAAAATGAGATTGGTAGCGAAGCTCGACTCATCATGCAACAAACCATGTCCAACAAGGTCCGATTGCGCCTCTCAGCTACACCATTCAACTGTGGTGTCCTAGGAGGTGTCAATTGTGATATAATCCCACATTCCTTAAGATAGTCAAGGAACTCAGTACTAAGATACTCACCACCACGATCGGATCGAAGCATCTTAATGTTCCTGCCCAACTGATTCTCCACTTCTTGCTTAAACTCTTTGAATTTCTCAAAGGTTTCTGACTTATGCTTGATTAAGTAGACATATCCATATCTACTAAAATCAACAGTAAAAGTCACATAAAACCGATTAGCCTCTCTTGTGGCGGTTCTGAAGGGTCCACACACATCCGTGTGTATGAGGTCCAACACACCTTCACCCCTAGCACAAGTGCCAGTAAAAGGTGACTTTGTCATTTTACCAAGCAAACAAGATTCACAACTATCATCTGACTTTAGGTCAAATGACTCCAAGACTCTATCCTTTTGGAGTTGGCCTATGCGTTTCTTGCTTACATGTCCAAGACGACAACACCATAAAGATGCTTTATCTAATCAAGTGGAAGAGTCAATACATAACACATTATTTCCTAGATTATCTACAACAGATACAGTTTCATACACGCCATCACAAGGTAATGCTTTAAAATAAAGAACATTATTAAAGAAAGCATCAATACTACCATTATTAATATCAAAATAAAAGGTAAAACCTTGTTTATACAATGCATGAAAGGAAATAACATTTCTTGCCATTTCTGGCGAATAATAACACTTATTCAAATCTAATGTAAACTCACTATTTAGCACTAAGGAATAAACTCCTATCTTGGTGACAGGTGAAGCTTTCCTGTTTCCCATTATCAAGTTTATCTTTCCCTGCTCCACATTCTCACTTCCAAATCACAACATATGTGAATACCACAACCTGTGTCAAGGACCCAAGACTTAGAATGAGGTGAGTTATTAGACAATATAGTGTATATACCTGCATGGTTGGGTTTTACTTTCCCATCCTTCAAATCTTGCTGGTACTTTGGGCAGTTTCGCTTCCAGCGTGCTTTTCATGACAATAGAAGCATTCAACCTCATTAGGGTTAGCAGAAGGAGTGACAAAACCTTTCTTGGTTTTGCTTGAAGAGGAGCCTTCAAGGGTCTTACCCTTGGTACCCTTAGAAGGGTTCTTTCTCTTCTTCCCTTTCCATGCCCGATTGCCAAGACATTGGCCGCAGTTGGAGTAGGAGTAGGAGTAGGAGTAGGAGTAGTAACAACCGACTTACCCTTTAGACCAGACCACTTTCAGCGGTCTTCAAGAGTCCTTGAAGTTTGCTGAGGGTGACTTCTTCCTTGTTCATGTGATATGTCATGCGGGATTGATCATAACACGATGGTAAGCAGTGCAAAATGATGTCTATTGCTAACTCCTCAAGGAAGTTCACATTCAGCTTCAGTAAACGGTCCACATACCTTTGCATTTTCTGCATGTGGTCCGTGATGATTTCACCATCCTTCATTCGGGTTGTTATCATGGAGGAGATAATTTCATATCACTCTTGACGAGCACTTTGATGGTAGCGGTCCATCAAGTCCTGGTGCATCTCAAAAGGATAATAGTCCTCATAGGACTTTTGGAGCTCGGCTGTCATGGTGGCCATCATGATGCTTGCCACTTTTGTAGCATCTCTTTCATGTACCTTATATTTAGCTAGCTCTTCAGGAGTAGCAGTTGGCTCGGGTACCTTTAGCTCCTTGTCAAGAACATATTCTTTGTTCTCATACCGAGTGACCATCCTGATGTTTCTGATCCAATCAATAAAGTTGGATCCATCGAAGATGACTCTCCCACAAAGATTCATGAGAGAGAAGGAGCTAGTAGGGTTAGAGCCAGAAGCATTGTTATTGAGAGAATAGTCACAACTATCTTGAAATCGACCCTCTTACTTTACTCACCACAACTAGTGTGATTTCAAGAACCAAAGCCTTCTTTATATAGTGTGGTGGATTAGGGTTACATCCATGTAAACCCTAATACCCATGTCTCTTCATTTCCATGAGATCCATGGGTTAAATCTCCATGGAGTATCCATGGACTTTCCAAGCAAGCCTAGCCCATTCCAAATAAGCATTAGCCCACACTATATAAATATAAGAGCCCATATTTAGTTAGTAATACTTTTGATCTCAAAAATAATCCTAGATTAATTATAGATCAATACTAATTAAATAATATGATTTTATATTAATATATTAGAACTTATAATATATTAATAAATCATAACTCATACTATTCTCAAAAGATCATCCATAAATTGTTCGGGTGAAGTGCAACCCAAATGGACCATGCTAGGTCGGGTCAAGTACATACCAAATGTAGTTATGGACTTAGACACTATATCCAACAGGTACATCATCCACTGTCGCCTTACCTTTATCTCGGGTATCCATAACATAGGCGATATAACCTGCACACCCCTATTAAAAGTAGCAACTAGATCTCGCTGTTGAACATAGAGTCAACCCATGATGCGGCCTCTCGCACTGAATCACTAACCCCCCACTAGGAGTTCGAACCCTCACTAGCTGCTGCTCGCAATCGATCACTGCCCTATTGGGGATCAACCAGTCCATACCAACTATAACCTTATTCCCTCTCAGGGGAATAGGGACTAGATCCACTGAAAATTATTCATCAAATAGTTGTGGTGTACATCCGCGGTAAACCCTCGCAACCTATACCATCCTATCATCTGCTATATCGACGTCCAATGGACACTCAAGCTCCCCCGAAGCTCGAACGAATTTCTTGCTAAGTTCGAGCGACACAAAAGATCAGGTGGCCCCAAATCAAAAAATACCAGAGCAGATATACCATTCACCAAGAACGATCCAGTCACATCATTGGGAGTCGCACATGCCTCCTATGCAGTCAACTAAAAAGCCCTGCTCCTCGCTGTCGGCACCTCTGCCCAGCCCTGACGACCATTTGTAATCCTCAACGTGGTGGGAGCAGGTACCGCAACCTGTCCTGCTGCTTCCAAACTCAAACAATAGGCCTTCTTGTGGCCCCTCTTATTACACTGAAAGCAAATCAGATCTGAAACTGTTATGGTGGTCGTTGTTGTACAATCTCTACTCATATGACCAGTTCGGCCGCATTTGAAACAGCACGAACTCCCCTCCCTACACGCCCCCTCGTGCATCTTGCCGCACTTGTCACACTGGCTGTGGCCCTGCTGGCTCCTCGATCTGTGATCTGATACCTTGGGCTTCTTGCCCGCACTCGCTGTCTGCACCCCCTCGAGTTTCCTTTTCCTCTCCATCTCTAATTCTAGCTATCTTTCCCAAGCTCTCGCAATCATATCTTCCAGCGTCTTGCAATTGGAACGGCTTACAAACTGTCGTATGTCGCTCCTTGTAACGCCCGCAGATCCGGGCTAGTCAAATTAGAGGCAATAGGGGTCAAAAACGACTTTTCGACAAAAAGATTATTTAGAATAAATAACCCTAACCAAGTTGTAGAATATGTCACAAGGTTTCCGTACATATAAAGAACGCCGAAATCCGAGTTATAACGAAGAAGTTATGGCCCGTCGAAGTTTTACGGCAAAACCGGCACAGCACCGGGAAGCGTAAATAGTGAATTTATGATAGAGTGAGATTTAGCTTTAGCAATCTAAACAAAAGTTGTATAATATGTTAAACTAAGAGCGTCGATAAAAGGAACGCCCAAATCTGACTTCGTATGAGGAAGTTATGATTTTTCTAAGATTCGGCTTAGCAGTGCACGGCCCGAAACTCGAATTTTAGTTCGAGCGGTTTTTGGCTTACGCGACCTAAATGAGAGTTGAAGATCTCATTAATAGGAACTCAACGGTAAAAAGATGGACGAAAACGGAGTTCGTATGAAGGAGTTACGAATTCTTCGCGGTCATTTAACAGTCTAAACGCCTCCTACTGTTAAATTTGAGATCGGTCGAGAATTAGCCGATGGAGCCTAAATAAAAGTTGTAGATCTTGATTTTACCTACACGTGGATATAAAGAACATCGAAAACGGAGCTCGTATGCGAAAGTTATGATTTTTCTAAGTTCGAAGGCTGATACGCGATAGGGGGTGATGTGGCACCACCAGAATTGGACACGTGGCACCACCAGAAGGCCACCACATGGACCAACTCGGCGAGTAGGCCCCCCCTAATCGGCGAGTCCATCAGATTTTGCACTATAAATAGAGGTGTCGGGTCTAGCCTTCTCTTCACACCTCCCAAACTCACTTTCTCTCTTTAGTTTTTCTCTCTAGCCTCCCTAACCCCCCTAAAAGCCTAGGTAAACCCCCTAGCACCCGAAGGAAGCCCCGAGGCTCCCGGAGTCCTGAGAAAAGAGCCTTTCGGCTCGGGAAGCTGCTCCAGCGAAGCCCGGTTTTCGAGAAAACCCGCTGTAAGTGAGCTACGCCTAGCCTATCTTTAGTATAGCTTATGTTTTAATATAGTAACATTATTAGGAACTTATAATGAGTAATTGGGATATTATTATGAGTTATACTGAGTGTTATTTAACGCTTATATAATAATAATAATAGCCAGACTATTAAATTGTCGTGGTTATCGTTAGACTAAACCCTAGTGGTATTGATATTAGGTTTTATCGAAGGAAATTGTTTTGAGAGTATCGAAGCGTTGTTCGAGTGCTGAGTCACCACCTTTCAGGTGAGTGCATGATCCCTTTCAGCTTACACATAGATATGAAGTATTTTATTATAAATTACATGCTATGTGTGCATATTGTCTGAATACTTGCTGTCTATGCTGGTAAAAGATTTTTATACATGTTTTAAATGATGTAAACTGTGTAAAGTATTTTATATCTACAAAATATGTTGGGTAAAACATGGGTAGATGAATGATGAGGGATAAAAGCTGAAATAGAGGAACATTAGTAGCATGGACCTAGTGCCCTATAGGTATACATTGGTAGCAGCGGACCTAATACCCTATAGATGAGCACTAGCAGCTGCGCCACAACCCGTTGATGTTTTAGATCTACGGTAAACGTCCTAGCAGCTGCGCTCTAAGGACAGTATCGGCAGCTGCGCCTAATGGGGAGCCTTATGACCACGACAGTAGCATTTAAAGGTCAATATCGGCAGAAGCACCTCATAGAAAATGTCACAATTCTGGCAGCTGCGCCTAAGTGACAAGATTAGCAGCTGCGCTTAACCAATGTGTCATTGGCAACAATGGACTTCATATTGTTTCCTTAGGATGATCCTTAGGAATGAATGAATGAGAAATAGCTGATTCTTAGGGTAGATCCTTACGAATAAAGAAGATAATGGGGATGGGTAATTGGGTTAATTGTTTGATGATCGAACATAATAATTATATTATTGTGGGTTGAAAACCCTATGTATTCACCAGGTTTCCCAACGTGACCCACTCAATTTATTTATATCACAGGTGACGATATGAAGTGACATTACACTGAGAGATTTAAAGAGATGTAGATCACTAGTGTGAATAATTGTAAGTTTTGTTTATACTTATGTTTCTGTATTAACGATGACATCCCAAACGTTTTAAAATGAAATAAATATGTTTCTTTGAAAATGTTTTAATAACGTATTTATCATGTTTTTCTGGGAACAAATTCCGCAACACTTTTATAAAATGAAGTACTCTGATTTTTACAAAGCAAAAACAAACCGGTCTTTTCTGGCCGTGAAAATGGGAATGTCACAGTTGGTATCAGAGCATTAGTTTAAGCGAACTAGGAATATGGATTTATTTCTAGACTTAAACTTAGAATGCTAAGCGATGATTGTGAGGTGTGAGCACTAGATTATTTTAGGAATTGTGCCTAAAATGCTTTTAAGTGCTAAATACTTGTGCTTGATATGCTGTTATTTGCTCGGATCTATGGTCTGTTGCCGACCGGATCTGGAAACCTTATGTGTTTAGGATTCTAAGCGTTTAACTACGATATTAGAACTAGCATATAAACGTTTCGGGGTGATAAGGATGATTTAAACATCAATCCTAAATAAAGATCTAGATTCACCTTATTCGGTGTATAGATCAAGATGGCAAGAACCCGTAGCGGAAACGTGAATGCAAATGGAAACCAAGATCAACCCCCAGTGATTGAGCAAATACCGGTTGTGGTAGCCGCTGCTGAGCCAATAACGATGGCCGGAGTGCAAGCGATGATCCAAGCAATGTTGGATCGTCAAATGGAGGAAACCAGGCGTTTGCTCCAGCAAAATCGAGAGGAAGCGACCATTCAGATCGAACAGCCCGAGTTGAACAAATGGCTGACTGAGGAAGGAAACTATAGTGGGACTGTTGGTCAAGTCAACCCACCAATAGTTCGACAAAACAACCAAGATGACGAAGTCGAGAGGAATGGATGCAAGTACAAGGATTTTCTGACTTGCAAACCATCGACTTTCACTGGAAAGGATGATCCAATCGGGGTCATGGATTGGATCTCGGAAATGGAATTAGCTTTCATGACATGCGGTTGCAGAGGGAAGCTACAGACCACATTTGTAGTGCGTCAGTTTCGAGGAGGCACTGTACGTTGGTGGAACACCTTGGGGAAGACTCTGAGCCCCAACCAGCCCTTGCAACTGACATGGGTAGAATTTTTGGTGCAATTCAAACGTAGGTACTACTCAGCCCAAAATCTGCTCGAGCTAGAAAACCAATTCCTTACCTTGAAGAAAGGAAGCATGTCTGTTGATGAATACACCAACAACTTCACAGAGAAGATGGAGTTCGCCTTACGCCTTGTTCCGGATGAACTAACAAAAGTTGACAAGTATGCAAAAGGACTTCCATGGGAGTACGCGGTGCCAGTGCGTCAGGCACCTACCTTGGAGGCAGCTATCTGGGCTGCCAAGTCGGTTGGGGATATGATCAAAGGAAGAGCCACCAACAAGACCGAGGTTGGCGAAAAGAGGAAGTTTGAAGGGTCTGCAAAGCCCGATGAGAGAAGCAAGGCCAGTACCAGGAAGTTTAGAGGAGGGAGCGAAGAAAGATGGTGCGAGAAGTGCAAAAAGAAACACTCTGGAAAATGTGGTGAGGAGTTGACTTGTTTCAAGTGTGGGAAGCATGGGCATTATGCCAACGAGTGTAAATTCAACAAAAGGGTGTGTTACGAATGTAACAAGGAAGGGCACTTCAAGCAAGATTGCCCAAAGAGAGAAGGGGCTACAAAGCCAAATGTGCCACCAAAACCAAAGGCAAGAGCATTTCAAATGATCCTTGACGAAGCAGCTGACGATGCAAGGAATCAGGAGTAAGGATGGATATATAGAGATCAAGTTATGAAGAAGCCATATAGATAGTGTCATATGATGTAGCCTATTAGAGGCATAATCTAGGGTGAACTTGAACACCCATGTAATTGTTTCAAGAAATAATATAACACCTTTGTTTTGTTATCTGATGTGTTAAGTTGCTGTGTGGTTTTCTTGTATGGTGACTTGGAAAAACTACGGGACAATACTTGGAATGAGTATGAGTAGGTGTGAATGGTAGTAGAGGCCTATACTACCGGAAGCACAGGACTCACACTTGGATCAGGGAAAGTCACAAGGTTACCAAGAAGCTAGTAATTGATTTCGTTTTATTCTAGTGTGTCGTTACCATCGTTTCGGTAATGACTAAGAAGAGTGTTGATGTTCCGACCCTAGTGGTCATATCGAATTGAGTCCGACTACGCTAAGTATGCTATGGGGTTTAGAAAATCAAGATCGATGTAGCGTCCGACTTAAACCAAATGATTGAAATCAAAGCGATCAATAGAAATATCGCACTCGTTGTTAAAGAAGTTGGTAGCTAGAAATGCCAAATGTTAAAGTGTGATTATATCACATTAGAACATGAAGGAAGGCATAGTCTGTTTTAGAATTTAACTCTAAGAGACCTAAGTCTAAGTGTTGCAACATATGATGATAGGTCATTAGAATATGACACATCAATCCATACTAGTAATAAAAGAAATCATCTCAAGTTCGTATCCAGTAAGGACCGAGATTGTGACTTGAAGGTCATAAATGGGAGTCTAGCCTGAGGTAGAGAGCAGGTGCACGATTGAGTACTCTTACAGCCAATGAGTTAAAGAGATAGACTTGAAGGAATGTAGAAGTGATAATTATTACCTAGGATGAAGAGATGACGTATAGAGTCATTATACGACCCTGTTTCGTTGATGATTCTGGGACGTAATCATCCCAAGGGGGAGATAATTGTAACCCCCGCAGATCCGGGCTAGTCAAATTAGAGGCAATAACGGTCGAAAACGACTTTTCGAAAAAAATATTATTTAGAATAAATAACCCTAACCAAGTTTTAGAATATGTCACAAGGTTTTCGTACATATAAAGAACGCCGAAATCCGAGTTATAACGAAGAAGTTATGGCCCGTCGAAGTTTTACGGCAAAACCGGCACGGCACGGGAAGCATAAATAGTGAATTTACGATAGAGCGAGATTTAGCTTTAGCAATCTAAACAAAAGTTGTAGAATATGTTAAACTAAGAGCGTCAATAAAAAGAACGCCCAAATCTGACTTCGTATGAGGAAGTTATGATTTTTCTAAGATTCGGCTTAGCAGTGCACGGCCCGAAACTCGAATTTTAGTTTGAGCGGTTTTTGGCTTACGTGACCTAAATGAGAGTTGAAGATCTCATTAATAGGAACTCAACGATAAAAAGATGGACGAAAACGGAGTTCGTATGAAGGAGTTACGAATTCTTCGCGGTCATTTAACAGTCTAAATGCCTCCTACTGTTAAATTTGAGATTGGTCGAGAATTAGCCGATAGAGTCTAAATGAAAGTTGTAGATCTTGATTTTACCTACGCGTGTATATAAAGAACGTCGAAAACGGAGCTCGTATGCGAAAGTTATGATTTTTCTAAGTTCGAAGGCTGATACGCGATAGGGGGTGACGTGGCACCACCAGAATTGGACACGTGGCACCACCAGAAGGCCACCACATGGACCAAATCGGCGAGTAGCCCCCCCTACTCGGCGAGTCCATCAGATTTTGCACTATAAATAGAGGTGTCGGGTCTAGCCTTCTTTTCACACCTCCCAAACTCACTTTCTCTCTTTAGTTTCTCTCTCTAGCCTCCCTAACCCCCCCTCCTAAAAGCCTAAGTAAACCCCCTAGCACCCGAAGGAAACCCCGAGGCTCCCGGAGTCCTGAGAAAGAGCCTTTCGGCTCGGGAACGCTACTCCAGCGAAGCCCGGTTTTCGAGAAAACCTGCTGTAAGTGAGCTACGCCTAACCTATCTTTAGTATAGCTTATGTTTTAATATAGTAACATTATTAGGAACTTATAATGAGTAATTGGGATATTATTATGAGTTATATTGAGTGTTACTTAACGCTTATATAATAATAATAATAATAGTCAGACTATTAAATTATCGCGGTTATCATTAGACTAAACCCTAGTGGTATTGATACTAGGTTTTATCGAAGGAAATTGTTTTGAGAGTATCGAAGCGCTGTTCGAGTGCCGAGTCGCCACCTTTCAGGTGAGTGCATGGTCCCTTTCAGCTTACACATAGATATGAAGTATTTTATTATAAATTACATGCTATGTGTGCATATTGTCTGAATACTTGCTATCTATGCTGGTGAAAGATTTTTATACATGTTTTAAATGATGTAAACTGTGTAAAGTATTTTATATCTACAAAATATGTTGGGTAAAACATGTGTAGATGAATGATGAGGGATAAAAGCTGAAATAGAGGAACATTAGTAGCATGGACCTAGTGCCCTATAGGTATACATTGGCAGCAGTGGACCTAATACCCTATAGATGAGCACTGGCAGCTGCGCCACAACCCATTGATGTTTTAGATCTACGGTAAACGTCCTAGCAGCTGCGCTCTAAGGACAGTATCGGCAGCTGCACCTAATGGGGAGCCTTATGACCATGATAGTAGCATTTAAAGGTCAATATCGGCAGAAGCACCTCATAGAAAATGTCACAATTTTGGCAGCTGCGCCTAAGTGACAAGATTAGCAGCTGCGCTTAACCAATGTGTCATTGGCAACAATGGACTTCATGTTGTTTCCTTAGGATGATCCTTAGGAATGAATGAATGAGAAATAGCTGATTCTTAGGGTAGATCCTTAAGAATAAAGAAGATAATGGGGATGGGTAATTGGGTTAATTGTTTGATGATCGAACATAATAATTATAATATTGTGGGTTGAAAACCCTATGTACTCACCAGGTTTCCCAACCTGACCCACTCAGTTTATTTATATCACAGGTGACGATATGAAGTGACATTACACTGAGAGATTTAAAGAGATGTAGATCATTAGTGTGAATAATTGTAAGTTCTGTTTATGCTTATGTTTCTGTATTAACGATGACATCCCAAACGTTTTAAAATGAAATAAATACGTTTCTTCGAAAATGTTTTAATAACGTATTTACCATGTTTTTCTGGGAACAAATTCCGCAACACTTTTATAAAATGAAGTACTCTGATTTTTACAAAGCAAAAACAAACCGGTCTTTTCTGGCCGTGAAAATGGGGATGTCACACTCCTCAACATCTCATGATATCGGGCCTTTTTCATCTCCTCGTTCGCCGCGCACTGTGGAACAAGAAGGGACCTCTCCCTAAACTTGGCGGTGATCTCCGCCACAATCTTTGTCGTCTACTCGAGATCCTGGAACTCCCTCGCTAGCTGTTGCACCTCAATCACAGGTGAAAAATCGGCCCTGAACATGGCCGAAAAATCACTCAGGTCATAGCATGTAAAACTGTATCATCCCCAATAGCTCGTTCAACCTCCTCCCACCAGTCTCGTGCCCTATCCTTCAGAAGACAGGATGCAAGTCGGACCTTGTCCCGCTTACGACATTTGCTCGTACGGAATGCGTTGGCGACATCAGCCAACCATCTGCTGCTATAAATGGAGTCTCGAGCCCCAAAATAGTCGGGAGCTCCATAATCCCTGAACTCCCAGAAAGTCAGTGGCCGCCATCTCAGTGCGGAAAGCGCTCAGCTTTTCATCCAGAAGCTCCAAAATACCCTCATTGACCAAACCGAAGATCACAGGAGTCTGCTCTAAAATGTTGTGCGTGATCTCAGACGAAATAAACTTCCTCGTCTGCTCATCCATTTGGCCGGCTCTAGAGCCCGAGCCTGATCCCTCACCAGTGCCTGAAGTGCGAATTAGCCTAGTACCTAGCGTCACCATACTAAAAATACATCATAAAAAACATCATTATACTCATCATAACTCGAGGGATCTCACATTCTACAAGTTTCCTGGGTTCATCTCAGGCTTCCTTGATTCGAGTACGGATCCTCTTTTTTTAGTAGTACGGACCTATACTACCTTCCACATCTGTTCATACTTTCCTCAAGATCTGCCTTGACTCCACCAAGTCCCTTCTACTACTATTTCTGATCACATGCTAAACTCATCCTACACTTGCCCTAGGGTACTCACCAACCCACTCTCTGCTATCAGCTGCATAAGAAGTCCCTGCTATCTCCCCCTAACTAGCTCGTGAATACTATTACATATCACTAAGACTAGATAATCCTTTGAATGAGAGATCCTACCCTACAACGGTTGGACTCAAACAAGAGTTGCGCAATAGAGCTAGACATAACCTTCTGAAATTATTTAGTTCTCGAAATATGTAACTTAACATATTCATTTACTAGTTACTAAAAGATAACTAGAACTCCTCAAAGCACAAAGCAAGCAGCATTCGAGCATCAAGTATACATAATCAAGTATAACTCATTCAGGCCATCATACTAACTAATCTAAACTAGCATGCAGTTCATAAAGCTGGTACACATATAACAGGCACATAAGGCATCCTTCCTAGATCCTTAGCCCTACTATAGCATGCAGTTCTCATAAAGCTGATACACATATAACAGGCACATAAGGCATCCATCCTAGATCCTTAGTCCTACTCTAGCATGCAGTTCTCATAACATATCATAACATAAACTTGTATGGGTAATTTGGGAGTACTTACTTGAGCTCGTCTGATTGCACGCACCACACCCTTTTTCTCTTTTCAAAGTTCTTTTTCTCTTTTCAAAATTCTTTTTGTAAAAAAAAAAGATTTTCTTTTGAAAATTTTTATACCATGTCCTTAGTTTGAGTTAAGACACACCCGAGAATGTGCGTGAATCCCTCAAACCAATGCTCTGATACCAACTTGAAACATCCCAAAAATATAGACAAAAAATTTATTTTTAAAATCATTTAAGAAAAACCATAATCCATCCATATCATAGTAAAACCACAAGTCATGTATCTCAAAACATCATCAAATATGTCAATATATCAAAATCACATATCATAAATCAGAGTGAATCCTCTTAGGCTAAAAACAATGGTGTGTGTCATGCAGTCATCCCACGCTCTTCCCTTTGCTAGTGGAAATACCTGAAACCAAAACTAAAAACTGTAAGCACGAAGCTTAGTGAGTCTCCTAGACTACCACATACCATACACATATCACATAACATATCTTAGGCCCCGCCCCTGCTACATCGAGTCAAGCTCGGCATCAGCTTTTCTGGCATCATCCTTGCCCGACATTGAACTCTACTAGGCATCGGGCCCCACCTGGCATCGAGCCTCGCCCGACATCGAGCAAATCTCAGAAAACATATAAACATATCAATATATAACATAAGCACATAAGACTAACGTGTAAACATTCCTCGGGCCCCGCCCGACATCAGACCGTGATCCGGAAACATACTAACATTCCTCGGGAACCGCCCCGATATCAAACCGGAGTCCGAAATTTACTATCATAACATATTAACTAGACATTCCTCAAGCTTTCCCCGGCATCGGTCCTAAGCCCCAAACACATAACACATAACAAACACATGCAAGAATCACAAAGACATCAAGCATACAAGCATTCCTCGGGACCGCCCCGGCATCAGATCAAAATCTGGAAAACATATAAACCCACTTCGGTTTCCCGCCCGACTTCGGACCGTGATCCGGAACCACTACTATCTAGACGGATCGGCCTTGGTGCCTTAGACCCGTTCCTACGGGAGAAAGCTTACCTTGCAAGGCTGTCTGTAGAATCTCACGGTGAGGAATATCTGATAGGTGCTCCAATGACTCCCCGACTACCACTATCACAATAATACTTAGTCAAAAATCTGATAATCCTCCTCAAGGTAAAATGACCATTTTACCTTTGGCTAAAGTCAAAGTCAAAGTCAAGGTCAACTCTCAGTCAACCCCAACTCGTCTAGTCATCTCCCAACTCGGCGAGTTCACGTACTACTCAGACTCGTGGTCAATCGAGTCAACTTGTCGAGTCCCTTCCAAGACTCGTCTAGTTCTTCCTATCATAAAATTGAGACACAACGACTTTAACTCATCGATTCCTTCCTTGGAATCGTCGAGTTCTTCAGTTTCCGAGTCCAAATATTGCCCAACATAATGAGTCATCTCCTAGACTCAACGGTTTCACTCAAAACCAGAAAAGGGTTAGGGGTCCACGACCTGACTCGCCGAGTCGCAAGAACAACTCGCCGGGTTCCCCAAATCCAAAACCATACAATCGATTCTAATTAATTCCAATGCTTCCAACTCATAGATCTGGACTCCTTAGACTAGAATTACACGTAAAGTTACTAACTTTACGTGCATGTATGGTGTTATGAAGCTAAAACATCCACCACAAGCTACAATGGAGGTCTAAGACATAGGATGGGGCCATGGTTGAATAAAGGTGGAAACTTTGAGCTCCTAAAGCTCAAGAGTGCCCCGATCTGGAGTCCTTACATCCCTAAGAGTTCAAATCTCGGAAATGACCTTGGAAATGGCCCAAAAGTGACAATATACAAGCTGATCAAAAAGAGATCTAAGTGATTAGAAGCCAAGGTATAAGCTTTATACCTCTATCAAAACAGAAATGAGTCCTTAGCTCTAGATCTTTAGCTTTCCCCTCGTAATCTCCAAGTTCTTTCTTCTTTCTTCTAGCTTTAAATCACAAAAATGGCAAGAAATAGCTCAAGATCACTCAAGGGTGAATAGGGTTTCGAGATTAGGGTTTGGAGGTGATAGAGGCAGGGGTGGAGGCCAGATATGTTACTTAAATAGGTTGTAAGCCCTAAAGATTAGGGTTTTCATCCAGGCCGTCCTACTCGTCGAGTAGTTCACTTAAAATCCGTGCATATTCTGCCTTCTACTCGACGAGTTAGGGCCACCAACTCATCGAGTCGCCCTTCCAAAATGAATAAATAATTAAGTTAAATGCATGCCAAGAACCAGGCGTTACAAAATATGAACACTATAGTTGTCCATAGGATTAGAGATTAAGAATTACAACTTTCTTATGATTTATCTATGATTTTGTTAAATACATATTTGATTTTATCTTCGATGGCTCAGTTTTAGTTTATAAAAATGACATTTTTTACTTTAAACAAAAATCTAACCATGGTATCAATGAAACCATTGTAAGCATAAGAGGCAACAAAAGTTCAATCTTTAGCATTAATTCATTCGAATATGTTTGAATAATACCTATACATGACATTGTTGCCATGAACATATAAAGATGAAATATATGGCGAAAATCAGTCTTGTGGAATTTTGGATTCATTTGACAAAAAATCTAATGATGAATGTGAATAGGAACATATGGAAAGAGGCAAAGATATGTTAGAACTAATACACAATGATGTATATGAATCGTTGTGATTAGCCACTAGATATATTAATATACACTTTTTAGGTCAAACCTAATAATCTGATGAGTGTCAAACTATTTTCATGTTTTTCTACACCTTATTGTATCATCACGTTGTGAAGGTCTTCAATGCTAGTGTGAAGTGTTTTCTTGTGTTCAAGGAAACATATCCACATTCTCAGTGAATTAGGATCTTATCTTGTATATTTTGTATCAATCCCTTATTTGTAGGGATTTCCATATGATAGTTATTTTCTTAGTATATAAGTTATACTAAGGTTTTATGTATCGTGTCACAATAATTATACTCTCTTTATGAGAAGTATTAATCGAAAACCCTTAATCATAATAATTTTATGATAAAGATTAATGATTTCTAGTTTGTGTTCTAGCTTGTTAATCAATATACAATCCAGCAACTAGTATTCAAGTAGGTTTTCTGGAGTCCTTACATCCCTAAGAGTTCAAATCTTGGAAATGACCTTGGAAATGGCCCAAAAGTGACAATATACAAGCTGATCAAAAAGAGATCTAAGTGATTAGAAGCCAAGGTATAAGCTTTATACCTCTATCAAAACAAAAATGAGTCCTTAGCTCTAGATCTTTAACTTTCCCCTCCTAATCTACAAGTCCTTTCTTCCTTCTTCTAGCTTTAAATCACAAAAATGGCAAGAAATAGCTCTAGATCACTCAAGGGTGAATAGGGTTTCGAGATTAGGGTTTGGAGGTGATAGAGGTAGGGGTGGAGGCCAGATATGTTACTTAAATAGGTTGTAAGCCCTAAAGATTAGGGTTTTCATCCAGGCCGTCCTACTCGTCGAGTAGTTCACTTAAAATCCGTGCATATTCTGCCTTCTACTCGACGAGTTAGGGCCACCAACTCATCGAGTCGCCCTTCCAAAATGAATAAATAATTAAGTTAAATGCATGCCAAGAACCAGGCGTTACAAAATATGAACACTATAGTTGTCCATAGGATTAGAGATTAAAAATTACAACTTTCTTATGATTTTATCTACGATTTTTTTAAATACATATTTGATTTTATCTTCGATGGCTCAGTTTTAGTTTATAAAAATGACATTTTTTACTTTAAACAAAAATCTAACCATGGTATCAATGAAACCGTTGTAAGCATAAGAGGCAACAAAAGTTCAATCTTTAGCATTGATTCATTCGAATATGTTTGAATAATACCTATACATGACATTGTTGCCTTGAACATATAAAGATGAAATATAAGGCGAAAATCCAGTCTTGTGGAATTTTGGATTCATTTGACAAAAAATCTAATGATGAATGTGAATAGGAACGTATGAAAAGAGGCAAAGATATGTTAGAACTAATACACAATATGTATATGAATCGTTGTGATTAGCCACTAGATATATTAATATACACGTTTTAGGTCAAACCTAATAATCTGATGAGTGTCAAACTATTTTCATGTTTTTCTACACCTTATTGTATCATCACGTTGTGAAGGTCTTCAATGCTAGTGTGAAGTGTTTTCCTATGTTCAAGGAAACATATCCACATTCTCAGTGAATTAGGATCTTATCCTGTATATTTTGTATCAATCCCTTATTTGTAGGGATTTCCATATGATAGTTATTTTCTTAGTATATAAGTTATACTAAGGTTTTATGTATTGTGTCACGATAATTATACTCTCTTTATGAGAAGTATTAATCGAAAACCCTTAATCATAATAATTTTATGATTAAGATTAATGATTTCTAGTTTGAGTTCTAGCTTGTTAATCAATATACAATCCAGCAACTAGTATTCAAGTAGGTTTTCTGGAGTCCTTACATCCCTAAGAGTTCAAATCTTGGAAATGACCTTGGAAATGGCCCAAAAGTGACAATATACAAGCTGATCAAAAAGAGATCTTAGTGATTAGAAGCCAAGGTATAAGCTTTATACCTCTATCAAAACAGAAATGAGTCCTTAGCTCTAGATCTTTAGCTTTCCCCTCTAATCTCCAAGTCCTTTCTTCCTTCTTCTAGCTTTAAATCACAAAAATGGCAAGAAATAGCTCTAGATCACTCAAGGGTGAATAGGGTTTCGAGATTAGGGTTTGGAGGTGATAGAGGCAGGGGTGGAGGCCAGATATGTTACTTAAATAGGTTGTAAGCCCTAAAGATTAGGGTTTTCATCCAGGCCGTCCTACTCGTCGAGTAGTTCACTTAAAATCCGTGCATATTCTGCCTTCTACTCGACGAGTTAGGGCCACCAACTCATCGAGTCGCCCTTCCAAAATGAATAAATAATTAAGTTAAATGCATGCCAAGAACCAGGCGTTACAAAATATTAACACTATAGTTGTCCATAGGATTAGAGATTAAGAATTACAACTTTCTTATGATTTATCTATGATTTTGTTAAATACATATTTGATTTTATCTTCGATGGCTCAGTTTTAGTTTATAAAAATGACATTTTTTACTTTAAACAAAAATCTAACCATGGTATCAATGAAACCGTTGTAAGCATAAGAGGCAACAAAAGTTCAATCTTTAGCATTGATTCATTCGAATATGTTTGAATAATACCTATACATGACATTGTTGCCTTGAACATATAAAGATGAAATATATGGCGAAAATCCAGTCTTGTGGAATTTAGGATTCATTTGACAAAAAATCTAATGATGAATGTGAATAAGAACATATGAAAAGAGGCAAAGATATGTTAGAACTAATACACAATGATGTATATGAATCGTTGTGATTAGCCATTAGAGATATATTAATATACACGTTTTAGGTCAAACCTAATAATCTGATGAGTGTCAAACTATATTCATGTTTTTCTACACCTTATTGTATCATCACGTTGTGAAGGTCTTCAATGCTAGTGTGAAGTGTTTTCCTGTGTTCAAGGAAACATATCCACATTCTCAGTGAATTAGGATCTTATCTTGTATATTTTGTATCAATCCCTTATTTGTAGGGATTTCCATATGATAGTTATTTTCTTAGTATATAAGTTATACTAAGGTTTTATGTATTGTGTCACGATAATTATACTCTCTTTATGAGAAGTATTAATCGAAAACCCTTAATCATAATAATTTTATGATTAAGATTAATGATTTCTAGTTTGTGTTCTAGCTTGTTAATCAATATACAATCCAGCAACTAGTATTCAAGTAGGTTTTCTGGAGTCCTTACATCCCTAAGAGTTCAAATCTTGGAAATGACCTTGGAAATGGCCCAAAAGTGACAATATACAAGCTGATCAAAAAGAGATCTAAGTGATTAGAAGCCAAGGTATAAGCTTTATACCTCTATCAAAACAGAAATGAGTCCTTAGCTCGAGATCTTTAACTTTCCCCTCGTAATCTCCAAGTCCTTTCTTCCTTCTTCTAGCTTTAAATCACAAAAATGGCAAGAAATAGCTCTAGATCACTCAAGGGTGAATAGGGTTTCGAGATTAGGGTTTGGAGGTGATAGAGGCAGGGGTGGAGGCCAGATATGTTACTTAAATAGGTTGTAAGCCCTAAAGATTAGGGTTTTCATCCAGGTCGTCCTACTCGTCGAGTAGTTCACTTAAAATCCGTGCATATTCCGCCTTCTACTCGACGAGTTAGGGCCACCAACTCATCGAGTCGCCCTTCCAAAATGAATAAATAATTAAGTTAAATGCATGCCAAGAACCAGGCGTTACAAAATATGAACACCATAGTTGTCCATAGGATTAGAGATTAAAAATTACAACTTTCTTATGATTTTATCTATGATTTTGTTAAATACATATTTGCTTTTATCTTCGATGGCTCAGTTTTAGTTTATAAAAATGACATTTTTTACTTTAAACAAAAATCTAACCATGGTATCAATGAAACCGTTGTAAGCATAAGAGGAAACAAAAGTTCAATCTTTAGCATTGATTCATTCGAATATGTTTGAATAATACCTATACATGACATTGTTGCCTTGAACATATAAAGATGAAATATATGGCGAAAATCCAGTCTTGTGGAATTTTGGATTCATTTGACAAAAAATCTAATGTGAATGTGAATAGGAACATATGAAAAGAGGCAAAGATATGTTAGAACTAATACACAATGATGTATATGAATCGTTGTGATTAGCCACTAGATATATTAATATACACGTTTTAGGTCAAACCTAATAATCTGATGAGTGTCAAACTATTTTCATGTTTTTCTACACCTTATTGTATCATCACGTTGTGAAGGTCTTCAATGCTAGTGTGAAGTGTTTTCCTGTGTTCAAGGAAACATATCCACATTCTCGGTGAATTAGGATCTTATCTTGTATATTTTGTATCAATCCCATATTTGTAGGGATTTCCATATGATAGTTATTTTCTTAGTATATAAGTTATACTAAGGTTTTATGTATTGTGTCACGATAATTATACTCTCTTTATGAGAAGTATTAATTGAAAACCCTTAATCATAATAATTTTATGATTAAGATTAATGATTTCTAGTTTGTGTTCTAGCTTGTTAATCAATATACAATCCAGCAACTAGTATTCAAGTAGGTTTTCTGGAATCCTTACATCCCTAAGAGTTCAAATCTTGGAAAGGACCTTGGAAATGGCCCAAAAGTGACAATATACAAGCTGATCAAAAAGAGATCTAAGTGATTAGAAGCCATGGTATAAGCTTTATACCTCTATCAAAACAGAAATGAGTCCTTAGCTCTAGATCTTTAGCTTTCCCTCTAATCTCCAAGTCCTTTCTTCCTTCTTCTAGCTTTAAATCACAAAAATGGCAAGAAATAGCTCTAGATCACTCAAGGGTGAATAGGGTTTCGAGATTAGGGTTTGGAGGTGATAGAGGCAGGGGTGGAGGCCAGATATGTTACTTAAATAGGTTGTAAGCCCTAAAGATTAGGGTTTTCATCCAGGCCGTCCTACTCGTCGAGTAGTTCACTTAAAATCCGTGCATATTCTGCCTTCTACTCGACGAGTTAGGGCCACCAACTCATCGAGTCGCCCTTCCAAAATGAATAAATAATTAAGTTAAATGCATGCCAAGAACCAGGCGTTACAAAATATGAACACTATAGTTGTCCATAGGATTAGAGATTAAGAATTACAACTTTCTTATGATTTATCTATGATTTTGTTAAATACATATTTGATTTTATCTTCGATGGCTCAGTTTTAGTTTATAAAAATGACATTTTTTACTTTAAACAAAAATCTAACCATGGTATCAATGAAACCGTTGTAAGCATAAGAGGCAACAAAAGTTCAATCTTTAGCATTGATTCATTCGAATATGTTTGAATAATACCTATACATGACATTGTTTCCTTGAACATATAAAGATGAAATATATGGCGAAAATCCAGTCTTGTGGAATTTTGGATTCATTTGACAAAAAATCTAATGATGAATGTGAATAGGAACATATGAAAAGAGGCAAAGATATTTTAGAACTAATACACAATGATGTATATGAATCGTTGTGATTAGCCACTAGATATATTAATATACACGTTTTAGGTCAAACCTAATAATCTAATGAGTGTCAAACTATTTTCATGTTTTTCTACACCTTATTGTATCATCACGTTGTGAAGGTCTTCAATGCTAGTGTGAAGTGTTTTCCTGTGTTCAAGGAAACATATCCACATTCTCAGTGAATTAGGATCTAATCTTGTATATTTTGTATCAATCCCTTATTTGTAGGGATTTCCATATGATAGTTATTTTCTTAGTATATAAGTTATACTAAGGTTTTATGTATTGTGTCACGATAATTATACTCTCTTTATGAGAAGTATTAATCGAAAACCCTTAATCATAATAATTTTATGATTAAGATTAATGATTTCTAGTTTGTGTTCTAGCTTGTTAATCAATATACAATCCAGCAACTAGTATTCAAGTAGGTTTTCTGGAGTCCATACATCCCTAAGAGTTCAAATCTTGGAAATGACCTTGGAAATGGCCCAAAAGTGACTACAAGCTGATCAAAAAGAGATCTAAGTGATTATAAGCCAAGGTATAAGCTTTATACCTCTATCAAAACAGAAATGAGTCCTTAACTCTAGATCTTTAGCTTTACCCTCGTAATCTCCAAGTCCTTTCTTCCTTCTTCTAGCTTTAAATCACAAAAATGGCAAGAAATAGCTCTAGATCACTCAAGGGTGAATAGGGTTTCGAGATTAGGGTTTGGAGGTGATAGAGGCAGAGGTGGAGGCCAGATATGTTACTTAAAAAGGTTGTAAGCCCTAAAGATTAGGGTTTTCATCCAGGCCGTCCTACTCGTCGAGTAGTTCACTTAAAATCCGTGCATATTCTGCCTTCTACTCGACGAGTTAGGGCCACCAACTCATCGAGTCGCCCTTCTAAAATGAATAAATAATTAAGTTAAATGCATGCCAAGAACCAGGCGTTACAAAATATGAACACTATAGTTTTCCATACGATTAGAGATTAAGAATTACAACTTTCTTATGATTTATCTATGATTTTGTTAAATACATATTTGATTTTATCTTCGATGGCTTAGTTTTAGTTTATAAAAATGACATTTTTTACTTTAAACAAAAATCTAACCATGGTATCAATGAAACCGTTGTAAGCATAAGAGGCAACAAAAGTTCAATCTTTAGCATTGATTCATTCGAATATGTTTGAATAATACCTATACATGACATTGTTGCCTTGAACATATAAAGATGAAATATATGGCGAAAATCCAGTCTTGTGGAATTTTGGATTCATTTGACAAAAAATCTAATGATGAATGTGAATAGGAACATATGAAAAGAGGCAAAGATATGTTAGAACTAATACACAATGATGTATATGAATCGTTGTGATTAGCCACTAGATATATTAATATACACGTTTTAGGTCAAACCTAATAATCTGATGAGTGTCAAACTATTTTCATGTTTTTCTACACCTTATTGTATCATCACGTTGTGAAGGTCTTCAATGCTAGTGCGAAGTGTTTTCCTATGTTCAAGGAAACATATCCACATTCTCAGTGAATTAGGATCTTATCTTGTATATTTTGTATCAATCCCTTATTTGTAGGGATTTCCATATGATAGTTATTTTCTTAGTATATAAGTTATACTAAGGTTTTATGTATTGTGTCATGATAATTATACTCTCTTTATGAGAAGTATTAATCGAAAACCCTTAATCATAATAATTTTATGATTAAGATTAATGATTTCTAGTTTGTGTTCTAGCTTGTTAATCAATATACAATCCAGCAACTAGTATTCAAGTAGGTTTTCTGGAGTCCTTACATCCCTAAGAGTTCAAATCTTGGAAAGGACCTTGGAAATGGCCCAAAAGTGACAATATACAAGCTGATCAAAAAGAGATCTAAGTGATTAGAAGCCAATGTATAAGCTTTATACCTCTATCAAAACAGAAATGAGTCCTTAGCTCTAGATCTTTAGCTTTCCCCTCTAATCTCCAAGTCCTTTCTTCCTTCTTCTAGCTTTAAATCACAAAAATGGCAAGAAATAGCTCTAGATCACTCAAGGGTGAATAGGGTTTCGAGATTAGGGTTTGGAGGTGATAGAGGCAGGGGTGGAGGCCAGATATGTTACTTAAATAGGTTGTAAGCCCTAAAGATTAGGGTTTTCATCCAGGCCGTCCTACTCGTCGAGTAGTTCACTTAAAATCCGTGCATATTCTGCCTTCTACTCGACGAGTTAGGGCCACCAACTCATCGAGTCGCCCTTCCAAAATGAATAAATAATTAAGTTAAATGCATGCCAAGAACCAGGCGTTACAAAATATTAACACTATAGTTGTCCATAGGATTAGAGATTAAGAATTACAACTTTCTTATGATTTATCTATGATTTTGTTAAATACATATTTGATTTTATCTTCGATGGCTCAGTTTTAGTTTATAAAAATGACATTTTTTACTTTAAACAAAAATCTAACCATGGTATCAATGAAACCGTTGTAAGCATAAGAGGCAACAAAAGTTCAATCTTTAGCAGTGATTCATTCGAATATGTTTGAATAATACCTATACATGACATTGTTGCCTTGAACATATAAAGATGAAATATATGGCGAAAATCCAGTCTTGTGGAATTTTGGATTCATTTGACAAAAAATCTAATGATGAATGTGAATAGGAACATATGAAAAGAGGCAAAGATATGTTAGAACTAATACACAACGATGTATATGAATCGTTGTGATTAGCCACTAGATATATTAATATACACTTTTTAGGTCAAACCTAATAATCTGATGAGTGTCAAACTATTTTCATGTTTTTCTACACCTTATTGTATCATCACGTTGTGAAGGTCTTCAATGCTAGTGTGAAGTGTTTTCTTGTGTTCAAGGAAACATATCCACATTCTCAGTGAATTAGGATCTTATCTTGTATATTTTGTATCAATCCCTTATTTGTAGGGATTTCTATATGATAGTTATTTTCTTAGTATATAAGTTATACTAAGGTTTTATGTATCGTGTCACGATAATTATACTCTCTTTATGAGAAGTATTAATCGAAAACCCTTAATCATAATAATTTTATGATAAAGATTAATCATTTCTAGTTTGCGTTCTAGCTTGTTAATCAATATACAATCCAGCAACTAGTATTCAAGTAGGTTTTCTGGAGTCCTTACATCCCTAAGACTTCAAATCTCGGAAATGACCTTGGAAATGGCCCAAAAGTGACAATATACAAGCTGATCAAAAAGAGATCTAAGTGATTAGAAGCCAAGGTATAAGCTTTATACCTCTATCAAAACAGAAATGAGTCCTTAGCTCTAGATCTTTAACTTTCCCCTCGTAATCTCCAAGTCCTTTCTTCCTTCTTCTAGCTTTAAATCACAAAAATGGCAAGAAATAGCTCTAGATCACTCAAGGGTGAATAGGGTTTCGAGATTAGGGTTTGGAGGTGATAGAGGTAGGGGTGGAGGCCAGATATGTTACTTAAATAGGTTGTAAGCCCTAAAGATTAGGGTTTTCATCCAGGTCGTCCTACTCGTCGAGTAGTTCACTTAAAATCCGTGCATATTCTGCCTTCTACTCGACGAGTTAGGGCCACCAACTCATCGAGTCGCCCTTCCAAAATGAATAAATAATTAAGTTAAATGCATGCCAAGAACCAGGCGTTACAAAATATGAACACTATAGTTGTCCATAGGATTAGAGATTAAAAATTACAACTTTCTTATGATTTTATCTATGATTTTTTTAAATACATATTTGATTTTATCTTCGATGGCTCAGTTTTAGTTTATAAAAGTGACATTTTTTACTTTAAACAAAAATCTAACCATGGTATTAATGAAACCGTTGTAAGCATAAGAGGCAACAAAAGTTCAATCTTTAGCATTGATTCATTCGAATATGTTTGAATAATACCTATACATGACATTGTTGCCTTGAACATATAAAGATGAAATATATGGCGAAAATCCAATCTTGTGGAATTTTGGATTCATTTGACAAAAAATCTAATGATGAATGTGAATAGGAACATATGAAAAGAGGCAAAGATATGTTAGAACTAATACACAATGATGTATATGAATCGTTGTGATTAGCCACTAGATATATTAATATACACGTTTTAGGTCAAACCTAATAATCTGATGAGTGTCAAACTATTTTCATGTTTTTCTACACCTTATTGTATCATCACGTTGTGAAGGTCTTCAATGCTAGTGTGAAGTGTTTTCCTGTGTTCAAGGAAACATATCCACATTCTCAGTGAATTAGGATCTTATCTTGTATATTTTGTATCAATCCCTTATTTGTAGGGATTTCCATATGATAGTTATTTTCTTAGTATATAAGTTATACTAAGGTTTTATGTATTGTGTCACGATAATTATACTCTCTTTATGAGAAGTATTAATCGAAAACCCTTAATCATAATAGTTTTATGATTAAGATTAATGATTTCTAGTTTGTGTTCTAGCTTGTTAATCAATATACAATCCAGCAACTAGTATTCAAGTAGGTTTTCTGTTTTTGAAAAGCAATGGGTCATCATCTAATTCAATGTCTTCATTCACTTCCTCCTCCATTAACAAAATGACTCCTTTTGATGATAGAAATTTCACTATTTAGAAAAAGCAAAGTGCTAATGGTTGTAGAAACCATAGACTACAATATGTTGGGAATTCTTGAAAAAGGTCATCGAATGTATCAAAAAAAATATGGTGTTCTTAGCGATCTAAAAAGAAATACAGAGCTAACATGGTCCGAGGATGAAAGAAATAATATTAATCTTGATGTTTGGATTAGGGATGCTATATGTAATTCCCTTCCCTATGAGACATATCACTCGGTGAAAAACTATTCCTCAGAACAGGAGATGCTAATATGTCGACTATAAAGAATTGACGAAGTAAGAGCAACTCAAGAGAACAGTCTGAACCGAAAGTATGAAAACTTCTTCACGTACATGAATAAATCTTTCACTCAAAATTTTAATCATTTTAAATGTCATATTAATAACATGAGGATATTTAATATTATTAAACATGAAACGGTTCTTATTCTTAAGTTTCCTTACTTGATGAAAACTAGGAACATCATGTTGATGTTCTAAAAAAATGGCGAGAAAACCAAAACTATGGATTTGCAAAGCATGTTTAGAAATATTAGGAACTAAGAAGAAACCAAGGCTTAGGAAAAAGCAAATTTTAAGGAAAATCACATGGATAGATCTTATGCTCTTTTCTCTAAGAAACCAATTGTACCTGACAGTAATAGGGAACTTTGACGACATTGATGTTGATGATGAAGATTTTTGAACTTGCTTCCCATGCTACCATGATTGTCAAATAGTTCAATTAGTTTGAAGAAGCATAAAGTCTAATGATCTACGGTAGTGTCAAACTGGAGGGTCAAGATCTAACATCACATGGAAAAGAAACTTTATTGATGGTGATTCTAAAATGCTCAACACCAATAAAGGAATGATGTAAAATTCTTCAATTATGGAGGCAATGATCACTTTGGTAATGATTGTAAAGTTAAAAGGAATGATCAAAGGGAAGAATCCTATGAAATGAAGTATAAGAGACTAGTTTCTTCTTTAAAGAATAAAAAGATGGGCTCCAAAGTTATTCTCGCTGAAGAAGAAAATTGGGTGAAAGAAGTTGAATCATCTGATGACAAAGTTGAAACCAAAGATGTGTGTCTTATGGCTACCATTGATGGAATGTCCATTGTTGAAGAATCTAGCATCAATATAAGCACATTTAATGTTGAGCTTTCTCAAGCGGTAGAGAATTGTGTTGCTCAGAATTGGGACTCAATTATGGAGGCACTGATCACTTCGCTAATGATTGTAAAAGCTAAAAGGAATGATCCCAGGGAAGAATCCTATGAAATGAAGTATAAGAGATTGGTTTCATCTCTAAAGAAGCAAAATATGGACTCCAAAGTTCTTCTTGCCGAAGAAGAAAATTGGGTGAAACAAGTTGAATCATTTGATGATAAAGGTGTTTGTCTTATGGCTACCATTGTCAGAATGTCCATTGTTCAAGGATCTAGCAGCAATATAAGCACATATAGTCTTGAGCTTGCTCAAAGAGTAGAGAATTGTTTTGCTTAGAACTAGGACTCGGTGTCTCAGGTTAAAAAAAATGTCAATTGTTATGATAAAGAAAAGACTATGATTTGTGATTATTTGTGTCTTGACCTGAAAAGTTCCCACCGAGAAAAACTTGATCTTCAAAATAAAATAAAATCTTTATTTGTTGACTTAGTTAGCAGTGACAACTTCCTTTCACAAATGAGTATTGATTTAAGAAATTTAAGTCTTTCAAATCAATTACCCACTTGTGAAAGAGACAGGGTTAAAAAGGATTATCACAATATCAAAAGCATTATAGAGAATTAGGTTTTTTCACACACTCATGTAACTAAAATCATAAACGGATCAAATACCTCATCAATATGAAAAGATTATTGGTGGTCAATTACAAGAAGTCGTTTATATTTTTGAACGAATTAACACTAAGCCAAGTATTCCATCAATAGAATAATAAATTTATGAATATACATCAAATTTTGTTAAAACTGGCCAATCAAAATGTCAAGATTTGATATACAGTATTTGTTTGATTTTTGGAATATTTGTATGATTGTTTTATGTGACACAATAGATCCATATATGGACACTTAAAGTAATTGTTTCTGTCTAAATCATAGAGCTTAATTAGTCATATGAATCTGATGTGGCTAAAAGTTAATACCTATAGCCACATAAATTACTTTATGTGACCAAGGGTAGTGTTTATCGGTTGCTTAGTAAAAGAAATAAAACAACTAACTACAAGTATTTTATGGTCACACTTTAAGTTTTTATGTCTGTCTAAAAGTAAACAATGACCATGTTTAAACAAAAATCATGTCTATTAAGTTTATGGTCAGAGTTTAATTGATTATATGTGTCAAAAGTTAAGAATATAATGATAAAAAGAAAAACATTTGACAATAAGTAATTTATTATCACGGTTTACGATAAAATAAGCATACGAATCTAAGTATTTTATGGTATTATCTTTACTATATTATTAAGGATATTACTCATTTCTTGAAATTTAAGAGGTACTACACCTCCTGCATAATATATAATCAATTTATTCATACCTTTTAAAACTCCTATCACATTTTCGTTTTTCAAATTAATTGCATTAAATATTCACATTTTCGTTTGACAAATTAATGGCATTAACATTGAAATAAAAAAAAAATAAACATATTATTTTCTCCTTTGTCCTATACACTCGCATTGGCCTCAAACAAATAGCAAAAACTCTATTTTGAAAAGCGGACATCGCACATCATCCGCCTAACTCATTGTCATCATCACCATCGGCAGTGAATCACCACCCACTCTCCAACCTCGCACCACTCACTGTATTTGTATCTGATCGCCGTCGCCGCCACCTACTGTGCTCTCGCAACACTTTTTCAGTGACAGGAAGCCACCACGCTCTCTCTTTCCTGAATCATTTTCGTCTTCGATAGATGTTGGTTAACCTCCTATTTCATCTTCCTCTTCGTATGCGATCAATTTAAATATAAAATGTATTCTTACCAGTTATGTGAATGAAGTATTGGTGATTTTTATTATTAGCTTTATATTTCAACTTTTTTGTTAAATAACATATTTTATGTCAAATGATATAAGGGAGGCCTTGGTGGTGAATATGAAATCTCTCACTGTGAAAATAATGCTAGCTTTAACAAGGTTGTAACATGCTTCATATCTAACGCAACGGTAAGAATTCTTTGGTATCATATACTCCTGTTTTTTTTATAATATATATACTCAAGTAGTTATGTTTTGTAGTGTAGGTACATTGGTATTCCAACTACAAGCATGTTAGAATCATATCTCTGTTTTTTTTTTTTTTTTTTTTTGTTAAGAAGCCATATACACAGCATGTATTTTTTGAAATTATATGTCAAATTCAGAAATTTGTTTGGTTCTTTAATTTTAGCTCAAGTTTTATGTTTATACTTATGATATGATTCATAATATGTTTCATAATGTAATTTGTTTGCCTCTTTAAGTTTAACACTTATGCTCAATGACATCTCTATATTGCAGTGAAATAACACCTGAAGGTCCCTAGATTGCAAATCTTGATCATATTTTCTTTAATAGAAAGAACATAACTATTGTAAGTATCATGCTTCTTGGTTAAATCTTTTCTACATGATTAGGATTATATATTTTGTCTGACAATTCTTATTAATCAACTCTTATTTTGGTTGAATTGAAGAAGCCTGAACAAGAAACTCGCATCCTGGAGGTTTAATCTTTAATGTTTTTATGTATTCTTACACAAAATTTCTATTTTTATTGGTTATTTTACTGATTTTGTATATCTATGGTGGAATTGAAGAAGCTTGAACACTAGGTGTAGATTATTTGGTGTGCAAAAACGAGTCAACATAATAGAAGAGGGAAGCGAGGTAGCCGAAACAAAGAAAAGAATTTACAAAAAGAAGTGTCTATAAGTAGTTTTGAGGATCTGGTATAGAGGAACAAGATTATGCATATCACCAAAATCAGCTATTATTTATTTATTTTTATTAATCTTCTTTTACTTCAGGTCATTTGCTTCACTAGAAAAAAAGTAAATAATTTTCAATGTTAATGTATTTTTTGGTGTTTTCTATTTATGTGGGTCTCAAATTACTGGAATAGGAGGTTGTTAAATCCATTTTGTTCTTCATTGAGAAAGATGATTACATCATCCACTTTGTTTTTATAAACTGAGAGCTTAATTCATGCTTTTAAAAGATGTTATTTAAATGGCAGGCTTCTGACCCATTGATGAGCTTTATCACAAGACATGGCAGCTACACAGCTGCTACACAGGTAAGGGTAAAATGACCGAAATACCCTTTATAAAATGTGTGTATAGAAGCTTCGTGAAGAATATACTAAGTAAAATATAATTCTAATACAAAAAATAATTAATACATGGTGAAGATCTGGTTATTATAATCACATCAGGTCACTATAGATGGGTCTAGGAATAAGCAAGTTAGAGGTAAAAAAAGAGGGATTCATGTTAATCACACCGGGTCGGTCATCTGTTAAGTCCCATATTTCTTCTCCTTTTGAATTTCTCTTATAAACAATTTCCTTGCAATGTATTTTTTTTTTTAATTTCAATTCATCTGGTACGATAGTGTTGTAAATAGCAACTAACTTTCATTAATTTGAGCATCATAATTTTGTTGGGTGCTGATTTTGAACAGTTTAACATGATGATTGTAGAAAAAAAAAATAGGTCTAATGATGTGACACAACTTGATATAAATGTACAAAAAGGCATGTATATGTGCAACATGATTATTATTTTATCATAAAGTATACTTCATTTAACTAAATTGTTTTATCAAATGTGGTGTATTAAAAATGTTGCACAATTAATAATGTACAATCAATCATGTCTGCATGTATATTTATAAAGAATTCTAACTTTTTATTTTTATTTTTTATAAATTTAATTTTCGCTACGATGAATCTTACTGATAATTGTTTATATGTAGTAAACTATTTGTGCAAAAGAATTAATCGTCTCTACAATTTAATTTTTGAATAAAATATCTGCACCCGACGCTTGGCACGAGTAAACGGCTAGTATATATATATATATATATATATATATATATATATATATATATATATATATATATATATATATATATTAGGTTAAAAACCGTGGACACCACGGATCGAAAGAATAAAAATTATCAATAAATCATAAGATTATAATTGAACAATGATAAGATAAAATTTATTAATCTATAAAGATAGATGTTTCAAATATTATGAAAAAGTTATTATTAAAGACGTCGAGCTTTAAATTATGTTCCCAATCAAAATAATAAAGGTAAATTAGGTTGGAGATTGAAACGATTGTAATAGTTATGATTATTATTATTATTATTAAAGTAAATTTAATAAAAAAATATGGTCAAACAACCTGCTCGTCCATAACAATCATTTCTAATGATACAAACGGAGGTTTTGGTGAAGAGGGTAAAATTCAAAATAACACTTAATAATAATCCATTGATATAACTGGAAACAAAAATAACATTGTATTTATTTATCTCTATAATTTTAGCAACATTTTAAAATACAATGTTATAAGAAAACATCACAAAAATGATGTACACCAATATAAAATCAATAAACCAAATTTATGAAGAGGGGTAAATTCGGACTAACACTTAATAATAATTTAGTCATATAACTTGAAACGGAAATAGCATTTTACTTATTTATCTTTGACAATTTTTGCAACATATTAAAGTATAATGATAGACAATAAGAAAATCTTAATAAAATTTATGGGGTTCCAAACTTAATAAACTTTTTATGGGGTTTTGTTTTTATCATTGCAATAAAAAAGATAAGATTTTATTCAACAAAATAATGAATATTTATTCCAAATTCAATTGATTTTATTGGGTTCTTCCAATTTATTTTGCAGCCCATTAATTATTTCCTATATAAATTTGAAAATTTCCGATTATATGTATTACTAACTTGGTAATCAGCATTGCTAATTTGGTAATTATCTTAAAATAAGGAAAATATATTTTTTGTTCTCCTAGAAGAACGAAGTTAATATAAATTATTGTGTTATCTTATTATCTTATCATTTATTACTTTCCAAATTAGTTTTACATTTCAAATAATTTACGGAAATTGTTTCAAATAATATATGCCATTGATTATTGACTATTTTGAATTTGATTTTTGGAGTTATACATGGCGTAATATTGATTTAACTAGGTTAAAACCCGTGGAACCTACGGATGTTAATTTTAAATAGAATTTAAAATTTAATTATGTAATAAAATAATATTTCATTAATTTAGAAAACTTATGAATTATAATATTGTATTTTTTAATAACTTTGTGATTTGTAGGTATTTAATTACACAGTAAATAGTAAGTATTTTAATTACAAATGGAGATTTTTATAATCCTTACTTTGGTGCAGGATTTTCCAGTGTTTTAAAAACCGGTTTGAACCGGACGGTTGAACCGGTTGGACCGGGAACCGGAGAAGAGAACGGTTCAGTTATCACCGGTTTTACATCAATTTCTGAACCGGATTGAACCGGCCGGTTTTTAGAGAAAACCGGTTGAACCGGTCAAAATAAACCGGTTAAACTAAATAAAAATACATGGAAAAAAACCATTTTCAATAATAAACTTTGGTGGACTTTTTCAAATCTATTTAGAATAAACACATATGGTAAATGTTATGATGTTTTTTGATGCACTTGTATTCATTTAAAACTATATTTTGTTTTGGTATTATATTTTATTTTCTTTTTAATGTATGTGAATTGATGTAAAAACTTATAATTATGTTTTATTTTAATGTATTTATATTGGTCTACAACTTATTTTAATATGTATTTTTAATATTTAAACTTGTAGACATCAAATTCATGAATTATGTACGTATGTATGTGCAGAAAAATAAGAAAAAAAAAATGAAAAATCATAGAAACGATTGACCCGGCGGTTGAACTGGTTAAACCGATTGAACCAGAAACCGGTCGTCATACCGGTTCAACTAAAAAACCAGTTTTTAAAACATTGGTGTAATCCTTATAATTGTGTTAGAGTAAGTTTGGAAATTGACAAATTAACAAATATATTTATATTAGATGCCGATTTTAAAGAAATTTGAGTTTATATGATATATAATAACACAAAAGTAGTGAAGAAAGGTTTTATGGAATTGAATCTCAAACAAACAAATAAATAGCAAATATCGATAAGTTGATCGAAGACAAATCTCTTTAGGTATTTTGGTTTAGACAAATTACATCTTAAAATCATAGACAATTGCACAAAAAGATTTATTTATTCATGTTCACCGGTTTCTAAAATGATTAGGTTCATGTTCACTATTACTAATCCTTTAGCAAACAAGTCAATTCAAACAGTAATAGTTGATTAAACTAACAGATTTTCTAGTGTTCAGTTCGTATCAAGCAAGATTGGTAATAATAGTTAATCAAATTTGTTAATTTAATTAACTCATGTATGATTGGTCATCACACATGCTCACACATTAACTTACTTATTTTCTAGTTAACCTTAGGTTCATGTTCACTAATACTAGGCATACAATCTTGTTTTCACAAAACTATATGATTCAAGCAATTAAGAAGATGTTCATACAACTCAATAAACTTGATATTAAAATAAAATAATTATCATTAACACATAAGGATCTTTTAAGAAGCTCAACAAGATAAATTAAACACAAATAAAACAATCCAAATAGCAATTAATCCATAAATCAAGGTTTCATCTAACCATAAACACAAAGCAAAGGGTTTTAGCACACAAATTCGAAAGTAATTAGATATAGAATCATAATGGAAAGCTAAACATATTCACGTTAACAAAATACATGATTACAACATGAATCTGCTCTCCAATCCTTCAGATCTTCGCTCCTATCAACTCAATGACCTTTCATCCGCCTTCTAGACCCTAAAACGGCTTCTTGGTGGTTTATAATCGCAGGAATCAATCTAGGGTGTAAGATATATCATTAGGGCTAAATTTCAGCTCTATTTATAGTTTTCAACGTCAAATCGACGAGTTTGGACACCAACTCGGTGAGTTTTTCATTAAAATCCCGTATTCCCCAAGTCAGCGTCAAGAATCGCCAAGCTTTTGATCAAGTCGTCGAGTTGGAGGACCCAACTCACCGAGTTCGTTTGGAGTCAACATTTTCTCAAAACATGAAAGTCATCTGAAATTGTGTCTAGTTCTCAAAACATATTGAATCTCATCAATCGGAATTACGAGTCATGAGATATGGTCAAAACACTGACTAGGGGTCAACCTGTCCAACAACACCATTTTTGCGTCTTTTTAACTCCTTTTTCCTCCTTTTGCATTCCAGCTTCCATTCTAACTGTAATTTAACATTCCAAAGCATATTAAGTATCTTTTAGTTCTAAATAGCATAAAAACATAGTATAAAATAATAAGAAAACCTCATAAGTATATGCATAAAATAGATGTTATCATATATATATATATATATATATATATATATATATATATATATATATATGTATATCTTTCTCTTTTGTTGAACATTTAACCACCAACACTAGCATCGGAAATGTGAACCAACACCACCGGAAATGTGAACAAGCTGATGGGTTTTGGTCATAAGACATCCTATGTGCTCATACAAACCCTAATGCTTGGATCTAGGTTTCTCTATTGTACATGCTTTGAATCCAAGACTACAAACCCTAATTCTAGCATACAAGTAATCATATTAGATATTAGAATAAGTTTATAATGTTACCTTGATTGTTATGTAGCAATAACAATCCCAATTCCTCCTTGAATTGACTTTGGAAGGCTTAGAGTCACAAGTGTCACTCCTCTAATGGTTCACAAACACCATAAGCAAGAGGATGAAGAGGAGAGAGGTTAGAGGCTGCCCAAAAATGTGTGAAACCCTAGAAGGTTGCTTGTCCACGTTTTTGAGCCTTAAGGGTTCTTTATATAGTGAGGCTATTAGGGTTATCTAACAAGGAAACCCTAATTTGGTTGCTTAAGCCCTAAGCAACCCATGGAGCCCTATTCTTAAAGCCTTGGACGATTTCATATGGGCTTCCCCCATAGAATTCGTCCACCTTATAATAAAAGGCAATCCATGGCCCTAATTGCAATTATCTTATAATTACAATTCCAGTCCCTTATGTTTAATTAATCTATTTTAGTCACAAAACTAATTACTAATTAATTCTTGACTAATATTAATTAAACAATATGATTTCTCCTTTAATATATTATTCTCATAATATATTAATAAATCATATTTAATCCTTTCTCTCCATAATTCATCCTATCAAGTTGCTTTGGTGAAGGCAACCCAAAAGGACCATGCACCATCGGGTCAAGTACATACCAACATAGTTATGGACTTAGACACTAATCCAACAGTCTCCCACTTGGATAAGTCTAACAACTATTCTGCGTATGACTTCGGATCCTGATCTGCAATCGTAGCTTTCCAAAGCCGTTGTCAACTCTGATCATATCAGATACGCGTGTCCTTAGATAAGGGATCATATATTCCTCCATTCTAGATATCATATGAGATATGATTTCAAATCATTCTCTTTGTACTATATCTCGATTTCCGATTTATGACGACTGACTAATTGAACAAATCAAATTAGCCCTAGCCCGGCCGAGCATTTACGTTTGTCATCACTAAACCATCGAGGGGCCCAAAGATATCGCTTTTATTCTACTTTGAATAAAAAGAACGGATAAACTTTGATACAATGCTCGCTTGCACTCACGCACCGAATCACACACAACAATATGTTTTATAACACCAAGTTACTAGTGCGTTTACATATTATCAATGTGCAACCGATTCGCAAGATACAACTCACACATCTCGGTTTCAAGAATATAAGATGTTATCGCCTCACCAATCACTCGTGATACAATTCATGGAGTGATCCAAGTGAGCGTGGGTTTGATCCAATGCTCAAATCATATTCATAAGCACTCATGAACGTTGCAGCAAACATTTGCTTATGTCTAATACCTTATAGACAATCCACACACCAATTCATGACAGTCTTCATTCATATCTACTTCCAACATATGAACGACTGTGGCCCGTTTGAATAATTCGATTATTCTTAATAAACTCAATTATTCTGGAAGTCAAAACATGAAAAGTGAAACACAAGAATAATACTAATCCCATATGGCCTCAAACCTTTGAGTATAAATAAAACGCCTTTTATTTATCACCATATTGATTACTCATTATTTGTCATTTCGGGTAATCAACTTCTTACTTGAATTCCAACACTTGTCCCATGCTCCTAGCATGAACACAATGTTTACCTATGGTTCTTACTTTGTGAAATAGATCACATTGAATACATTTCCAATCCTTCTCATTTCACAACTCCAAATCCGTTTTTCATAAGTCAAAGAATATCAAATTCTTGCTACTTATAGAATATGCTAGATTCTAACATTCTATGCAACTTATCCTTTCGTAATGTCACTGCACCAAAGTCACAAAGACTATTGCCAATGATATTACAAAGTCCTCTATCGGAGATTGTTACAAGAAAATTCCATAGATGTGATGTCTCTCACTCAAAGTACATTATTTGAACATCCTTTTTCATAGAAGTTTCTAATCTAATCATAGATTTCTCAATATTCAATTCCCAATATGGACACACTTCCATATGTTCCATATGAAAACTCATTCTTAATAGAATCTTATCTATTCGTAATGATGTTGATATGGTCCATCCAATATGGAAAAATTTCCATATTTTCCAATACTATACTTCCAACTACTCACAAGCGACCAATCCTCGTCGAACTTGGATTTTCCTTTGATAGTTGTTTAATTATTTTAGTCAAAACCAATTCTAGTCCCTTTTCCCTCTAAATGCGCTCGACATTTGGAAAATTTTAGAATGGTCAAACATTAAAGCATTTGCAATCGATCCTATACCCGAAGCGTATGGGAAACGACGCATAATGTTTTATTTGCTATGTTCTCAAAATTCGAATTGTGAAGAGGGATGCCGTAATCATAATCGAAATTTTAAGAACACACTTTGTACCTTTGACTAAATCTTATTAACATTTCTCAACCTAAACCTTTATATTTGAAATGAAGCATAATATTCTCTCCCTTAATTATAGCAAAACAACCTTTCAACTCTTACAACTTTGTAAAGTATGACTCTTGTTTTCTATAATTAATATTGCTAACCTTGCAATACTTTCCTTAATAATCATACAATCATAACATTTATGCTCCCACTATCATGATGATTATTATAAAACATAACACTTATGCTCCCACTAGCTTCGACATGTATTCATAAACATCTTAACTTTCAGAAAACAATACTTATTGAATTTCTTAAGTTCATGTTTCTAATACTTAGTGCTTTGATTAATCCTTTATCAATGCTTCTTGAACTTATACACCTTTGCCTTCGATAGTTCATATGTGTGTCTAAACAATTAAGACTAATTGCCAAACCTCACAATTCAAATTATGGAAAGGGATGCCGTAACCATGATTGAATTTGAGAATGCAATTTTACAATCACTATCTTCTTAAAATCTCTCTTAGTGAAAGCATTTCTTCACAATCATTTTCATGAAGGAGGAAATCTTATGACACTTAGATTTGAGCGGTGTATGTGTTCCTATCCATGTGAATTTGTCAAAACTAAAGTTTACGACAAATTCAAACTCTTATGGATCGAACTTTCTTGATCTCGATTTCTTGCCTTTATGGTAGCACAGCTGCCCACCATGTCTTCCAAGTAGTTAAGCAGTTCACCCTTTCCTATCAATGTACCTTTCATTGATTAAGGTGCTTTGCCTTTTATGCGTTCAAAATGAGAACTCATAGAACTCTCATGCATAATTAACTCGATTGGATTGGCACAGAATCAAAATAATGTCATCACGATAGGTTGTAAACCTTAACTCGTGTGCTAGTGATGATTGATAAGGTTTATTTGATTTGTTCTTGAGACCTTTCAAGACCATTAAGACTCCCACTGACTCCTTGACATATAAGTTTCTCTTGTCAATAACCATTTCTTGACAAATGTTCAAGAGTTAGTGTAGTTTTTATCAAAACTCCTCATAAATTGGTCCTAGTTGATCTTTGTCTTATCTAAGACATCACAACTTACCACATTTAATGAATGTTTTAAACCTTCTTAATACTTTTCACTCATTGTCACAATCTTAACTCTAATACTTGTTTTGGAACGAAGTATGATTGACTTCTTGATTTGACCATTTCTGCAATCTTCGATTCCTCTTCTTGGACATACAATTGTACCAAGACTCACTTAGAGGATCAATTGAGATATGGTTCTTAATCATTAAGACCTATCATAAAGCATAAAAGGTACTCTCCCTTCTTCTTAGAATGGAGAAGCTTTTATCTTTCTGCCTACTTGATTCTTGTTATTCGTTCTACTATTGATTTAAACATTTTTCAATCAATTCAGAATTACACTTAATCTTATAAGTATAATCATATTTACTAAACCTCTAGTAAATCATGACGAATATCTCGTTACTCTTATGGTGGACTTTGATCACACAACTTTGTGTACTCGATCTCCTAGTCCTTCACTTGACACTTTGTCAATGAATTAGTCTAATTTCCAAATACGAAATTTCTCATTCATCGTGCAACCAAGTTGCATGATTCCAAGTTTCTGTCCAATTGAAACTTGGGCGATGAGAAACTTCCCTTATTTGGTAAATTCTCGACTTTCCATAAATAACATAATAAGAACCAAATCCATTATTGCTAATAATAGAACCATTTTAACATCAATTTTTCATACACGTCATTGTAAGGATAAATAAATAAAATTTAAAATCAAAATTTATTTTATTGCGGAAAAATTTTGTCCTTACAATGCAACTCATTTGAAAACTTATGCTAATACATCTTTCTTAGCAATCTAATTCTAACTCTAAGTAGTAGCTCAAGAATCTAATCTTCGAGAAATGCGATCGAAATCCATTCCTTTACGGTTAGATTTTGCTCACTTCTTCCCTTAAGCTCCCTTTCTTTTCTTCAATCCTACAAAACATCAATTGTAATCTTATTACATTATGTATTAAGAATCTAGAATAGCAGCTTAAAAGAGTTAGTAAATGGATTTTACCTATATTAGAGCCATACGTTTCGACTCTCCCATCTCTTAGATCTCTTAGGTAAATGGGGCAGCTTCGTCTCCAATGCCCCTTCTCTTGGCAATAAAAGCAAATCGACTCTTTTGGAACAGGACATGCAACTACTTCAGACATCGCCTTTCTCTTATGATCAAACTTTTCGATCATAGCATGTCTTTCGTTGCCATTGTCTATATCCACAGAGGTCTCGAAGGCAGATTCACCAATCAACTTTGCTTTTCTATTGCGCCAAATCATTGCAGATTCAGCAGCAATAAGCATATAGGTGAGATCTATAAGGGTCACGTCGTAGTTCATCATATAGTACTCTCTTACGAACTCACTATATGAGTTGGGAAGTGACTGAAGAACCCAATCAACAACCATTTCCTCACAGACAACGGATCCCAACATTCTTAACTTATCAATGTGTGACTTCATCCCTAGGACGTGTGCACACACGGACTTTCCTTCTTTATGTTTACTTGCCAAAAGGGCTTGAGTGATCTTGAACTTTTCAAGCCTTCGAACTTGTGGGTTAGGGAGAATAATTGGAGGAGGAGGAGGAAGTGAAGCATGATCTCTTGTTCCTCGATCGAATCGTGGAATATCATCTTCATGTGGAATGCTTGTTCCACGGGATTTGAGAAGACCATAGTTGTCGAACTTTGACATCTACAAAACGGGAGAAAAACGAATTCAAGTTAGTTGATAGATTGAGTCCTTGGTAGATCACCCAAATGAAATTCCAAGGCTAGGACCCAACACAATACGCTACAACCTAGAAAAGGGATGTCGTAATCTAGTTGCAGAATATTTAAAGGTAAGTGAATGACGATTCACTAATTTCCACCACGAAAAAGAAATTTAAGTTTTAAATCTATGAAAACTCCTAGATCCTTTGAGATACATTGAACTTTCAATGGCATGTTTATATCTCGATATGCCCCTCTTGTTTGTGACTGGGATGCCGAGGATCACAAAGCGGGTGTGAATAACCATGCAAACTACATGGTGCCCTCACATGTTACAGTCACCTATTCGATGTGCCGGTAAACCACACACGCTCCACCGAACTATGACAAACATTGAGTCACCCTTTGCTACCTTTTCTTAGACCCATTTAGTGTGTCGGTTAACCACACACGCTCCACTAACGTCTTCGCAAGGGCACAAAGTGTAATTTCATGGAATTGCATCAATTCACTTTTGCCTAAGTAACTAAGATTGGGAATTTTATGAAAACATTTAGTTACTTTAGTAATTCATTATACTTATAATGGAAGGTTTCGTCCTATCCTACCCGTTCGGCTAACGACCCTCCACTAGTCAAGAGTGCGGTGGGTAAGAGTGGATACCCATTCAATCGCCATTTTATAGGCAATTTCCTTAAACACCCCTTATAGACTAGCTTCGTGAATGAGGCCTACTAACGGTAAGACTGACTTTTACTCATACATATATATAATGTTAGACTTTTAATGTTATATATAGTATAGGGAGTATTTTACACTTTTAAAATATTAGGTGGTTCAATTTAACAATTATACTTTTAATTCACTTAAATTGTAAACCTAAACTTTTATGGATTTATTAAACCTCTTTAATTAAACACCTTAATTAGTTAATAAAACCATAAGGGTGTGATTTGAACCTTTTCAAAACTATACTAGATTTTTAAAATTTAACATTCCTAATTAAACTTTTAATCAACTTTTAAATTCCAAAACTTGAGGGCAAGTTTTGAAACATTTCAACACATTAGGGTTTAGAATTTAAATATACATCAAAATTAAACAATTAATCAAAATTTAAATTCCAAAACTTGAGGGCAAGTTTTGAAACCTTTTTTCAAAACATTAGGGTTTCAACTATTTAAATTTCAAAACAACAAAACTTTTGGGTTCAAATTTAAACTATAAAACCTAAAGGGAAAAATATGAAGCTTTTCATAACAACAAGGATCAAATAACAAATAATTCAAAATTAACATTTAATCACATAATTATCCATATTTGATTTGTTTAATGATTTCTTGCAAAACAATTTATCAATTTACTCAAAATAATTAATCAATTATCACATAAGGAAACAATTATCTTATTAATTGATAAATATCTTCAATTAGATCAAAAATATAGTCAAATATATCACATAATCGGATTAATATTGATCTAACATGATAAGGTAACTATCCATAAGCAAAAACAGCAAGAAATCCCGAAGTACCCTCCTTCTGACGAGTTGACTCATCGAGTCGGACTTGGACTCGTCGAGTCACCTTGGACTCGGCGAGTTCAGCCATGGACTCGGCGAGTCCAGCCTCCAGAATGCAAAAAATCGAATTTTTCAGTTACAACAAGCATCAATACAATAGAAACCAATCTAGGCTCTGATACCACTGATGGGTTTTGGTCATAAGACATCCTATGTGCTCATACAAACCCTAATGCTTGGATCTAGGTTTCTCTATTGTACATGCTTTGAATCCAAGACTACAAACCCTAATTCTAGCATACAAGTAATAATATTAGATATTAGAATAAGTTTATATTGTTACCTTGATTGTTTTGTAGCAATAACAATCCCAATTCCTCCTTGAATTGACTTTGGAAGGCTTAGAGTCACAAGTGTCACTCCTCTAATGGTTCACAAACACCATAAGCAAGAGGATGAAGAGGAGAGAGGTTAGAGGCTGCCCAAAAATGTGTGAAACCCTAGAAGGTTGCTTGTCCACGTTTTTGAGCCTTAAGGGTTCTTTATATAGTGAGGCTATTAGGGTTATCTAACAAGGAAACCCTAATTTGGTTGCTTAAGCCCTAAGCAACCCATGGAGCCCTTTTCTTAAAGCCTTGGACGATTTCATATGGGCTTCCTCCATAGAATTCGTCCACCTTATAATAAAAGGCAATCCATGGCCCTAATTGCAATTATCTTATAATTACAATTCCAATCCCTTATGTTTAATTAATCTCTTTTAGTCACAAAACTAATTACTAATTAATTCTTGACTAATATTAATTAAACAATATGATTTCTCCTTTAATATATTATTCTCATAATATATTAATAAATCATATTTAATCCTTTCTCTCCATAATTCATCCTATCAAGTTGCTTTGGTGAAGGCAACCCAAAAGGACCATGCACCATCGGGTCAAGTACATACCAAAATAGTTATGGACTTAGACACTAATCCAACACAAGCACCACCGGAAACCTCTTTTGACCACCTCCACTGGAAATCTCTCTTGACTACCACCTTTTTTCTCTTCCTCAATTAATAAAACCCCGAAAAATGCATTATCGAAACAATCTTAGAAAATCTTAAATCTTTCTGTGAACTCAAAAATTACATCAAACAAATCTCAAAAATTCTAAATATTTCTATAAACCCATAAAAATTTGAGATTCAAGGTAGGTACAAAAAATTGAAAAATAGTAGGATTTTAAACTGACTTTGTCATCATCACCACTAAAAATCGTGTTGTAGAAGAAGATGAACAATACCCTCGTCCCTAACAATACTTTGTCACGTATACTAAAAAAATAATGATTGTAAAAAGTGCATTTCTGAATGGAGAACTGAAAGAGGAAGTTTACCTACAACAACCTCTAGGCTTTGAAAGTTTGGAATTTCCAAACCACTGCTACAAGATGGAAAAAGCAGTATAATGTCTTAAGCAGGCACCTAGAGCGTGGTATGAGACTCTTTCTGAGTTTCTTGTCACCTCAAGATACAAAGAGGTGTGATTGATCCCACATTATTTAGACGAGCAAATGATAATCACTTGATGCTTGTTCAAATATATGTGGTTGATATCATTTTCGGATCTACAGATCAGGGTATGGTGGATGATTTTGCAAAGCTCATGACAAGCATGTTTCAAATGAGCATGAATAGAGAGATAAACTTCTTTCTAGGACTTCAGGTTAAACAGGTCCCTCAAGGGATATTCATTCATCAAGAAAAGTATACCACTGAGTTGCTGAAGAAATTTTCAATGGATAGTTTCTCCTCAACTAAGTTCACGATGGTCATTGGATATAAGATCTCAGCTGACCCTACCAGAGAGTAAGTTGACCACAAAACCTACCGATGCATGATTGGGTCGTTGATGTACCTCACTGCCAGCCGACTGGATATTGTATTTGCAATGGGTTTATGTGCTTGGTACCAAGCTGACCCTAAAGTATCTCACTTGACCGCAATCAAGCAAATCCTCAGATATCTAAAAGGAAGTAAAGCAATGGGCCTCTGGTACCCTGCGGACAACGACTTCAGTCTTCAAGCGCTCACAGATTCAAATCATTCAGGGTGCAGATTAGATCGTAAATCACTTTGGGTGGATGCCATTTCTTTGGAGGAAGATTAGTTAGCTGGTCTTCAAGGAAACAAAAATATGTTTCTTTTATCTACCGCAAAGGCGGAATATGTGTCCGCATCCAGCTGTTGTTCCCAAGTCCTTTGGTTGAAGACTCAACTTATGGACTACAGTTACAGGATGTTGTGGGTGCCTATTTACTGTTATTCAAAGAGTGCAATAGCGATTTCTCATAATCCTATTCATCACTCGAAGATGAAGCACATTGAACTACGGTACCACTTCATCAAAGACCACATCCTCAAAGGTAACATCGAACTCATTTTGTGCCCACTCATGAAGAAATAGTTGATATTTTTACTAAGGCACTCGATGCTACAAAGATAAATGGATTTTTGGAAATGCTAGGAATGATAAACCCAGACCCGCAATTCTTTTTGAATAAATAAGTACTGCATACTGCTTCATGTCTCCAAGGGTGAATGCACTACTTCTTTTCTTTTCTTTTCAAAAAAAAAATTCTTGAAGCACTTCCTTCACTACAATACTTCTCAATACAATAATATATTCTTCATATTTATTTTTCACTATACTTAGTATACTGAAATCATATAGGGTCAATATATTCTTCGAGTCTTTTATTTCTAACCTTCATGATCATGTTTGTTTTCAGCTACTGCTACCACTGTCACTTTGCATTTTACCGTAGTTGCATTGAATGAACCAGCAGTCATCACTTCATAAACGACTTAAATAATATTGTGTGCTATTTAATGTACTTTAGTAAAAATATTCTTCAAACATTTGTTTTGTCGCACATGATATTTCAATCATTTTCAAATGACTTTCCTCAGTCAAGTTCCTTTTTTGGGTAAAAACAAATGAATCATTTTTCCATAAATGCAATCTTTTAAGAAATATTTTTCCTTAACCAGTCACGTCACACAGCCGCTTCCACTTACCCATTTTTCACAACGGATAAACCACCCTCACCCCACAATCAGTCAGCGTGTGATCATGGTTCTGCAACGTATTAAATTTTCCTCTTTTCCCGAAATAATAAAATTTTGATTTTTTAAATTCTAGCTGATAATGGTAAAAACCCAAGGGTTTTTAACTTTAACAGCTGTAATTAAAGTGATATCAATAATTTCTGAAATCTGAAGGTATAAAAAATGTAACACCCATAAAATTCATGCCAATTTAAAACTTTTCAAAATATTAAAAAAAAAACAACAGTTATTACAGATTTGTTTTCAAAATAGTCCATATTAGAGTTTTCCTAGAAACAAAAACAAAACATGAGGAGTTGTATGATCATGCCTTCGCCTTGCGGCGATCCCTTGATGTACCTGAAACAATAAATTGAAAATGTAGGCCCGATAGCTTAGTGAGTTTCCCCCAAAATACTGATACACTTCACATAGCACATATACAAATAACAGCATGTATTGGCTCCACAGTTTTACAAACTAGATTACCCCCTGGGCCCACAGTGTGAGTTTGGATTGCCTTACGGGCCCACAGTTCACATCTGGATTGCCGTCGAACCCAGAGTACGAGTCTCCCTCTGCTCGTATCTGGAATGCTCCCGGGTTTGTTGGTTACCGCACAAAGCAGTTTCACCTCAACCCAACCCACATAATATGTCGACATATAACACAACTAACGCGCATACAGATAATCACATAATACTATAGGTAGTCCTACACATCAACCTAACTAGCATAGCAACTAACATGCAACACTAACTCATACTCAACATAATACCAACTGCTAGGATATCATATCCAATGGGTCGGCCTTGCTGCCTTAGAACCTTTGGTATAGGGAGGATAACTCACCTCGCAACTGTCGACTTGAAAGATAAGCTCAAACTCTCGGATCCGCCGCAAACTCCACCACCTATATTCGACACACAACCATGATCATAAATTCCCAAATGCCCCAGAAGTCCAATAGTCAACCCTTGGTCAAAGTCGAAGTCAACTGCCAAGGCCAACAGTCCATGTTGACCTCAACTCGTCGAGTACCCTCAGCTACTCACCGAGTTCCTTGCATAACTCGTCAACTCGCCAAGACACTGGAGTGACTCGTCAAGATCCTAAGGTTTGCAGCCGTAAACTCCTTGGCCAACTGTGACATCCCCATTTTCAAGGCCAGAAAAGACCGATTTTGTTTATGCTTTATAGAAATCAGAGTATCTCTTTAATAAAAAGGTTGCGGAATTTCTTCCCAGTAAAACATGATAAATATGTTATCAAAGCATTTCCGAAGAAAAGTATTTTTATTCATTTTAAAACATTTGGGATGTCAGTGTCAATAAAGAAACATAATCATAAACAGAACTTACATTCATTATCACTAATGATTTATATCTCCTTAATCTCTCAGTGTAATGTGACTTCATATCAACACCTGTGATATAAATAAACTGAGTGAGTCAGGTTGGGAAACCTGGTCAGTACATAGGGTTTTCAACCCACAATAATATAATTATTATGTTTAAACAATCAAACAATCAACCCAATTACCGATCCCCATTATCTTCTTTACTCTTAAGGATCTATCCTAAGAGTCATTTATCCTGCATTCGTTTATTCCGAAGTCCCTTGCTTCCAGGGTTATAGGACTGGCACTAAATGCATAGCTGTCAATGCTCGTTCGTAAAGCACTAATTCCATAGTTGCTATAGTTTATTCATCGGGTACTAAATCCATAGCTACCAGTGTTTATCTAATACATACTAAGTCCATAGCTACCAATTCCTAACAGGTACTAAGTCCATAGCTACCAGTGTTTGTCCAATAGGCACTAAGTCTATAGCCGTCGATGTTATTTATTAGGCATTAAGTCTATAGCTGCCAATGTTTACTCACATCATCTTTTATCTCTCATCATTCATCTACCCATGTCATAAACAACATATTTGTATATATAAAATACGTATACAGTTTAAATCATTTAAAACATGTATAAAAACGTTCATCCAGCATAGACAGCAAGTATTCAGATAATATGCACACATAGCACGTAGTTTATATAAAATATTTCATATCTATGTGTAAGATGAAAGTAACTATGCACTCACTTGATACGGTGGTGACTCGGTACTCAGACAGCACTTCGTTACTCTTAAAACAATTTCCCTCGACAAAACTTAGTATCATTACCATTAGAGTTTAGTTCAGTATTTACTGAGACTAATTTAATACTCTAGCTGTTATTATTATTATATAAGCGTTAAAAAACACTATATAACTCATAATAATAGCCCAAATAATTATTTTAAGGTCCTAATAATGTTACTATAATTATTTAGAAGCTATATTAAAAATTGCATAGGCATAGCTCACTTACAGCGGGTTCTAAAGAAAACCGGGCTTCGCTTGGAGCAGCGTTTCTGAACCGAAAGACCCTTTTTTTTCGGGACTACGGGAGCCTCAGGGCTTCCTTCGGGTGCTAGGGGTTCACCTAGGCTTAGGGGAGGGTTAAAACCCTTAGAGAGAGAAAGATTGTAGAGAGAGTGAATTTTGGAGTGAAGAATGAGGCTGCCCTCGGCCTCCTTTTATAGCCGCGAGGGCTCGCACTACGTTGGGCGTACACCGGAGACACACATCTGAAGTCTCTTGGTGCGACGTGGCTGCTTGTGGACCGAGGAAGGCTAGGACGCGGACCGTATTGTCTTCGTACGCAAGGCGTACTCGTGTGCGGGGTGCCGGATGCGAACTCTGGGCGTATGCGAAGGGCTACGTGTCATCCATCCGGAAGCGAGGCGTGATCAGCAAGCGACGGTCCAGATCATGCCACGTCATCAATCGAGCAACAAGTTTAGCAAATTCGAGTCTAAACTTTAAAAATTCGTATCTTTCGCATACGAGCTCCATTTTCGACGTTCTTTATATCCACGCGAAGGCAAGAACGTACTCTACATCTTTTGCTTAGACTCCGTCGGCTAATTTTGACTTTATTTTAAAAGTTATATTATTTAACAGGTCGGGACAAGATTGGTCCGTTAAAAATCCATAACTCCTTAAAAATCCGCTTGATCTAATATTCGGATTTCGGGTTGTACACTGCTAAGCCGAATCTTCGAAAAATCATAACTTCCTCATACGAAGTTAGATTTGGACGTTCTTTTTATGGACGCTCTTAGTTTAACGTATTCTACGACTTTCATTTAGGTCGCTAAGGTTAAAACTCGCTCGATCGTAAAGTCACTAATTACGCTTCCCGGTATTGTGCCGGTTTCGTCTCGAAACTTCGATGGGCCATAACTTATTCGTTATAACTCGGATTTTGGCGTTTCTTTATATGTACGGAAACCTTGTAACATATACTAAAACTTGGTTAAGATTATTTGTTCTAAATAATATTTTGTCGAGAATTCGTTTTCAACCCCTATTATCTCTTAATTGACTTGCCCGGATCTACGGGCGTTACAATTATCTTCCACTTAGGATGATTACGTCCCAGAATCATTAACGAAACAGGGCTTGTATAATGACTCCCTACGTTAACTCTTCCTCCTAGGTAATAATCGTAACGTCTATGTTCCTTCGAGTCTATCTCTTAGACTTATTGATTGCAAGCAGTACTCGGTCATGCACCTGCTTTCTATCTCAGGTTAGACTCCAAATTATAACCTATCATCATGTGATGCACGTTTAGACTCAGGTATCTTAGAGTCAAATTCCAGAATGGAATATACCTTCCTTCATGTTATAATGTGTTACAATCACATCTCAACATGTAATACTCTTGGCTATCAACTCCTTTAACAACGAGCGCGATACTTATATTGATCGCTTCGATTATCTCTCACTTCAATCTTCTGGCTTAAGTCAGATGCTACGTCGAACTTGGTTCTCTGAACTACATAACATACTCATCGTATTTGGACTCAATTCGATATGACCACTAGGGTCGGAATAACAAAAATCTTCTTAGTCATTACTGAAACGATAGTAATGACATACTTGAATAGAACAGTATCAATTACTAGCTTCTTGGTAACCTTGTGACTTTCCCTGATCCAAGTGTGAGTCCTGTGCTTCTGGTAGTATATGCATCTACTACCTTTCACACCTACTCATTCTCATCCCAAGTATTGTCTCATAGTTTTCCAAGTTACCATACAAGAAAATCACATAACAGTTTAACACACCAGATAACAAAACGAAGACTTTATTATTTCTTGAAACTATTACATAGATGTTCATGTTTTCCCTAGACTATGCCTCTAATAGGCTACATGATATGATTCTATCTCTTTGGCTACCTCATAACTCGATCTTCGGGTATGAATTCCTCTTCCTTGGTTCCTCGCGTTGTTTACCGCTTCGTCGAGGATCATGTGGAATGCCCTTGGCCTTGGTGGTGTGTCTGGCCTTACTGCTTCGTTTTTCTTTGGGCAATTTCTAGACAGGTGCCCCATTGCCTCCACATCTGTAGCATACCTTATCATTATGTGTACAATCCTTGGAATAGTGACCAGTCCTTCCACACTTGTAACAAGTCACTTCTTCATTGCACTTCCCACAATGTTTCTTCTTGCATTTATCACACCATCTCGCTTCACCTCTTTCTCCTCCTCCAAGCTTCGAGAATTTGATCTCCTTTTTGGACCTTGAAGATCCTTCAAACTTCCGCTTTTCTCCTACCTTATCTCTTTCTAGACCTTTTTCTCTTATCTGGGTCTCTATGTTCTTAGCTGCTATAATGGTTGCTTACAAAGTAGTTGCCATTTTGACCACTGGGCCAAAGTCTGTGGGCAGTCCGTTAGCAAACCTATCAATCTTGGAGAGTTTAGTAGGAACCAAGTAGGGAAATAGCTTCATCCTCTCAGTGAATGCGGTGGCATACTCATCAACACTCATCTTCCTTTTCTTCAGGTTCTGAAACTCGTTGTTTAGGTCTATCAGATCTATCTCTGAGCAGTACTGCATTTTCAACTGTTCCAATAACTCTTCCCATGACATCCTTAGGGCTTCTCCTCGTGGCATCGTATCTGCCAATAGCTTCCACCAGCTCAAGAGTCCAGCTTTCAGCTGTCTTACTGCGAAGACAGTCTTCTGTTTCTCGCTACAGCTGCAGCTCTCAAACACCAACTCCATCTCGGAGATCCAATCCATAATCTCAACCGACTTCGGGCTCCTAGAAAGACTTGGTGGCTTGGCACCCAAGAAATTCTTATACATTCACCCATCCTTGTCGTCTCCCTTTTCCGGGACATTCCTTCATTCTCTTTGAGTCCCAACCTGACTAACTTGGTGGCTATAGTTCCCTTCCTCCGATTGCTCAGGAATCAGCTCTGATTACTCAATGGGTATGGTAGGTTCGCCCCTATTCAACATCCGCCTCATTTCGTCCCTTTGTTCTGCTAACATAGCCCGAATCATGGCTTGTACTCCAGCCATGGTGATTGGCTCGGGTGCGGCTGCTACTTCTGGCGCACGCTCAATCACTTTTGGCTCAAGCTACGGGTTACTACTTCCCAATCCGCTTCGAGTTCTAACCATGTCGATCTATAAACCGATTCAGACGTTCGGTGTCCAGTGACGAGAATTTAGATAGGAAAGATTTTATTTATGATCGACGTATAATTCTCCCTATCACTTCGAAAAGTTATATGCCAATTCTAATATCGTAATTAAACGTTTAGAAACCTGAACACATAAAGTTTCAGATCCGGACGGCAACAGACCATAGATTCGATCGTATAACGCATATCATAAATCATTTAGCACATAAAAACATGTTAGGAATTTACCCTAAATAAGCTAGTGCTTGTGTCTATTCAAGTGTATTACCTAAATTTTATTTAGACACACTCCTCACGATCATCACTTAGCATTCTAAGTTTAAGTCTAGAAATAAATCTGTATTCCTAGTTCGCTTAAACTAATGCTTTGATACCAGTTGTGACATCCATACTTTCACGGCCCAAAAATACCGATTTTGTTTATGCTTTATAAAAATCAGAGTATCTCTTTTAATAAAAAGGTTGCGGAATTTGTTCCCAGTAAAACATGATAAATATGTTATCAAAGCATTTCCGAAGAAAAGTATTTTTATTCATTTAAAAACATTTGGGATGTCATTGTTAATACAGAAACATAAGCATAAATAGAACTTACATTCATTATCACTAGTGATTTATATCTCCTTAATCTCTCAATGTAATGTGACTTCATATCAACACCTGTGATATAAATAAACTGAGTGGGTCAGGTTGGGAAACCTGGTGAGTACTTAGGGTTTTCAACCCACAATAATATAATTATTATGTTTAAACAATCAAACAATCAACCCAATTACCCATCCCTATTATATTCTTTACTCTTAAGGATCTATCCTAAGAGTCATTTATCCTGCATTCGTTTATTCCAAAGTCCCTTGCTTCCAGGGTTATAGGACTAGCACTAAATCCATAGCTGCCAATGCTTGTTCGTAAAGCACTAATTCCATAGCTGCTATAGTTTATTCATCGGGTACTAAATCCATAGCTACCAGTGTTTATCTAATAGGTACTAAGTCAATATCTACCAATTCCTAACAGGTACTAAGTCCATAGCTACTAGTGTTTTCCCAATAGGCACTAAGTCCATAGCTTCTGATGTTATTTATTAGGCAATAAGTCTATAACTGGCAGTGTTTACTCACATCATCTTTTATCTCTCATCATTCATCTACCCATGTCATAAACAACATATTTGTATATATAAAATATGTATATAGTTTAAATCATTTAAAACATGTATAAAAACGTTCATCCAACATAGACATCAAGTATTCAAATAATATGCACACATAGCACGTAGTTTATATAAAATATTTCATATCTATGTGTAAGATGAAAGTAACTATGCACTTACTTGATACGGTGGTGACTCGGTACTCGGACAACACTTCGTTACTCTTAAAACAATTTCCCTCGAAAAAACATAGTATCATTACCATTAGGGTTTAGTTCAGTATTTACTAAGACTAATTTAATAGTCTAGCTGTTATTATTATTATATAAGCGTTAAAAAACACTATATGACTCCTAATAATAGCCCAAATAATTATTTTAAGGTCCTAGTAATGTTACTATAATTATTTAGAAGCTATATTAAAAATTGCATAGGCGTAGCTCACTTACAGCGGGTTTTAAAGAAAACCGGGCTTCGCTTAGAGCAGCGTTTCCGAACTGAAAGACCCTTTTTTTGGGACTCCGGGAGCCTCGGGGTTTCCTTCGGGTGCTAGGGGTTCACCTAGGCTTAAGGGAGGGTTAAAACCCTTAGAGAGAGAAAGATTGTAGAGAGAGAGTGAATTTTGGAGTGAAGAATGAGGTTGCCCTCGGCCTCCTTTTATAGCCACGAGGGCTCGCACTACGCTAGGCGTACACCGAAGACACACGTCCGAAGTCTCTTGGTGCGACGTGGCTGCTTGTGGACCGAGGAAGGCTAGCACGCGGAGCGTAAGGTCTTCGTACATGAGACGCACTTGTACTCGGGGCGCCGGATGCGAACGTTGGAGTTTATGCGAAGGGCTACGTGTCATCCATCCGAAGCGAGGCGCGATCAGCAAGCAACAGTCCAGATCATGCCACATCATCAATCGAGCAACAAGTTTCGCAAATTCGAGTCTAAACTTTAAAAATTCATATCTTTCGATGTTCTTTATATCCACACAAAGGCGAGAACGTACTCTACAACTTTCGTTTAGACTTCGTCTGCTAATTTTGACTTTATTTTAAAAGTTATATTATTTAATAGGCCGGGACAAGATTCGTCCGTTAAAAATCCATAACTCCTTCATCCGACGTCCGTTTTCGTCCATCTTTTTATCGTTACGCTACTTTAATGAGATCTTCGAATCTCGTTTAGGTTGTGTCGGCTAAAAACCGCTTGATCTAATATTCGGATTTCGGGTTGTACACTACTAAGCCGAAACTTCGAAAAATCATAACTTCCTCATACGAAGTCAGATTTGGGCATTCTTTTTATGGACGCTCTCGGTTTAACGTATTCTACAACTTTCGTTTAGGTCACTAAGGCTAAAACTTGCTCGATCATAAATTTACTATTTACGCTTCCCAGTATTGTGTCGGTTTCGTCTCGAAACTTCGACGGGCCATAACTGCTTCGTTATAACTCGGATTTCGGCGTTCTTTATATGTATGGAAACCTTGTAACATATACTAAAACTTGGTGAAGATTATTTATTCTATATAATTTTTTGTTGAAAAGTCGTTTTCGACCCCTATTATCTCTTAATTGACTATCCCGGATCTACGGGCGTTACACCAACTCATCAAGTTTTCCTTGCAACTCGCCAAGTTCATACGTAGCCAAAGGTTGGGAAATCCCTAGCTGACTCTCCGAGTCACTCAACTGACTCGCCAAGCTCACGAAAATCTTCATCGGACTCGCCGAGTTGACCGTGCAACTCACCGAGTCCCTTCATTCCTTCATCCATTCGAATGCTTTTTAAGCCATACTAAGGCTCCAAATTGTAGATCCAGCTTCCCAAGGCATGTTTATCACGTAAAGTTGCAAACTTTACGTGTATGCAAAGCTCTAAGGTCTTAAAATGACAAAACCAAGCTTGTAAAGAAGTCTCACAATTGAGGGAGGGTTCTTACTTGTCAAAGCTGGAACTTTATGGACCTAAAGACCCAAGAGAGCTCAGATCTGAAGTTGCAACTACAGATCTTAGCTCCACCACAAGAAAAGCTTCCTAAAATCCATTCAAATGAGACCCATGATGAAATGAGGCCAATATAACAGCTTAATACCTTCCAAAGGATGCCAACTGTGGTAGGTCTCTGATTCCTACGTGATCTTGCTTCTAGCTACTTTTTTTCCCCAAGTTTCTTACCAAAAAATCCTTCTTCAGAGCTTAAAACACACAAATGGAGCACACTCACACGAATTAGGGTTTATGGAGTATCAAAAGGCTGTGAAGGGGAGGCTGGGGAGGCCAATGATCCTTTAAATAGGGTGCAAAACCCTGGAAATTAGGGTTTCATCCTCCAGTTCCTACTCGTCGAGTCCCTACTTAGACTCAGCAAGTAGGTCACTTAAACACGTGGACGAACCCGTCGCTACTCGACGAGTCGGGCAACCAACTCGTCGAGTAGACCTTGAAATCAAGAAAATTCTTATATCAAAAGTCAATACCTGAGAATCGGGGCGTTACAAAAAAAATCCCTAATTCTTCCCAACCACTACTAGAAAACAGCCCTTTAATGACGCGCAAATAATGACACGCACTGATAGAGGACACACATTTGTGTGTGCCCTAAAATTAGTGTAAAAAAAGGAAATGCGGAGGGCGCCTTTCATAAAATGTGTGTCATCTAAGTGTGTCGTTTTATAATTTTTTAATGAAACACGCGTTTTAAGGCGGGATTTCACCCGACTATTGGATCCCAAAAATTAAAACCCCCTGTCTCTTCCAATCAGCAAGAAAAAGCCGTTGGGCCTTCGTCTTCATTAAGACAAAGAAAGACTGGGACGATGGGTATGTTCAAGCCTTAGGGGAAATCAAGATCCACCGCCACCAGTGCCGTCGTGAACAAAGATTCTTCGCCCCGATTGAACGGCCTTGCTCAAGACGGACTCTCTTTGCTGACTATGACACAATTAAATCTTGATCTTTTGGTCCCTCAACTTCCTACAGATGATCATATCCAAAACATGTTCTAGTCACAACGCTTCTGCGACTCATATCTATTGGGTGATTGTGTTGTTGTGGCTTGTGACCTTGATCTTCCAGTAGGTGACTCAAGTGCACCACCTTCCACTGGACGAAAATATCTTCTCCTTACAAGCCCTAGGTTCGATTGAATGAGAAGCAGGTCTAATTCTTCTCTTTCGGTTTAACAAAGGTATGATGTTCTTATAATCGTTCATCTACATTCTCTCCATCCACATTCTCTACCTTTTCCTTTGTTTCTTCCTCTAACACCGTTGATTTAGGGAAAAATCTCTGCCATCTTCAGTAATATGGATTTGTAATCTCTGATTTTGGAAGGGAGATAGTATTAGACAGGCTTCTCTTTTTGATTTTGATGTATCATGGGAGTCGCAATTTGAGTACCACATAAGCCACAATAATTGGGAGGAAGCTTGTAGACTCATTGCAACAGAGGTGATTGTTTCTCCTTGTACTGGACCTGTGCTATTTGGCTACACTGTCAGCGAGGATTGTACATGTCGAGTATAGGGAGTGGATGGAACACAACTTAGAATAATCAAGGAGCATATGTAAGTTGCAGACAATCTTTATTTTGATTTCTCGGTATCATGTTAACAAGCATTGTAAAATCGCTCAACTCATATGTTTAGTAAGAATCTTGATGTAACTTGTCCTATAGTTCTTAGGATGAACGAAACTATAGCTAAAAAATGTGCTACTTTATTGTACAGAGGGAAGGGAGTATGACAATGCTTGTATGATCCAAGGTCTTCTCTTCTTGTTACAGCTGGATTTGATTCTGCCATAAAAGTGCATTAGTTGCATTCTTCTTTTCCCATGGGATCGGAATTTGAGAGATGTAATGGTCTGGAAGAGTATGAAAGAAAAAAGATGTTTACTATCCAAATTCCAAATTGTACATTGTATGCATCTTGCAAGTGAATGTGAGCTTTATGTAGCCACAAACATTGGGTTCTTGTACCTTGATAAAATATATGATACCGGTGATGTAGCATGGACTCGGCTATTCTGTAGCCAAGAGGAGATTCTAATAGTTTGTATGAGCGTATTCCCAGGCCTAGGTTGTGTGGACAACTGGATTGCTCTAGGAGATGGTAAGGGGATATTTAGTGTCGTGAGAATTGCTGATATCCAGACACCTGAGCTCAATCTATCATTTACTTGGTCTGCTGAAGCTGAGAAGCAGCTTTTAGGAACATATTGGTGCAAGTCTTTGGGCAACAGGTATCGTTCAACTTATACTCCCATTTTACTAGTCTGTTACTTGTTTCAATGCTAAAGTACCTAGCAAAATGCATACTATTGTTCACCTCAATCATTACTCATATGTGCATATATGTCAAGTTATACACATATCAGGCGTGGGCATGTTTCTTTTTTTTTCTCATTAAAGGTGCAAATATACAATCTTATTTGATGAAGCTCAATCCATTACGACCACCTATTTTTGTTCTTATAACATGCCAATCTTATAACTTTCTACTCTTCATGATTCCTAGAGATGTTGGTTCCCCGAGTGTCAAGATAGTTGTGGTTGGAACTAGAATGGTTCATTCCATTCCACTAGCCAACCAAACATGATTATGAAATATGGCTTATGGAATGTAATGAATCATTCCATTACATTGTACAATAATCAGTTTTATCCATTACAGCAACTGCGAAGGTAATGAATCATTCTCAAATTATCAATTATCACCCCTTTTTTACATCTAAATTTTATTCAATAATCTTTTTTTCACAATATTACTTTCTCTTTTTCTTTCTTTCAGAAAATAGCTTATCTAAACGTGGATTTCATGTCACACGAATAAATACATACACAATGGTATATATTAAACTCGATTATATTTACTGTTTACAGTCAATAATTAATTTTTTTACTTCTTTTATTAGGAAGCTGTTTATAGAGATCTCTTTTTGATTGTCATGCAAATGCAAATCCTAGGGTATATAGTCCTATTGGAATTGGAAGTATCCCAAGGAACATTAACATACATATTCATGCTGGTAAGTTAACTCAATTTGCCTTCACATAAGCTATATACAATTTTTTTTACTTCTCATGTGTATCTTTTTAACAAGAATAGGTCCAAGGGCAACTAATGTTGAATCATCAAATCAAGCAAATGTTGATCTTCTAATGTTATTTTTTTACAGGTGGTTGGAATTGGACCTAAAGTTGGTTGCTGATATAGGAATAGTGGGTGCTCCAAATGCAGGAAAGAGCATGTTTTTAAGTGTTATTAGTGTTGACATGTAGTGTTGTTTAACATGTAATGTTAGGTAACTTGTTTGACATGTGATATTTTTTTGAAATGAATTATCGTTCTTATGTATGGTATTTGATTTTGTATTATTATAATTTCAATCTGTTGTTTAATTTGAAAATTAGTAATTCTATCAAAAATATATATTTTTAAAACATTTAAAATTATGACACGCAAATACGTGTCATCTTCATTTATGACATGGGCTTTAATGATACGCAATGCGTATCCTAAACATGCTTCGTAAGGTTACGACACACAAATGTGTGTCGTCTTCCTTTATGATAGGGCCCTCCTTGATACGCATTGCGTATCATAAATGAGCGTTGTAAATGCGTGTCATAAATGCATATCGTAAATGCGTGTCGTAAATAGACGACGTGCAAAAGCGTGTCGTCTCTCGTTAAGATAGGGCCTTCTTTGACATGCATTTGCGCGTTGTCTGAGCGTTTTATGACACGCATTGCGCGTCGTAAAAAGCTGTTTTCCTAGGAGTGAAGATAGCTTTTACGCTATCAGAACTCTCTCGATGAACTTCGTATTCTCCATCCTCTTGCTAAAACCTTTTCCTGCAAGTTCTCAAAGCTTTTTTGTAACAATGGCGAAGTCTGGTATCTCAAAGAAACAATCAAAAGCATCTGGCTCAGCCCGTCCCACCGGTTCCGAATCCACCATGAAGGATCAAACACCATCAATCGCTTCAAGCAATTTCAAAGCCATCTTCAAAGATTATCCTTCTTACAAAGAAGTTTTACTCCCCAAGCTCAAACGATGTGTTCTCTACCCTTTATCAAATGGGGTACCAAAAGAAGCTCAAAGGTGTTGGTGAATTCAATAAGAATCAATTACCAGTTGTTTGGCAATTCGTGTGCCATTTCGTGATTAAGCGTCTTTCAGGAAGGATTGGAGGGACTAACGATATGGGAATCAAGCTCTTGTAGATCATCTAGAGTATCTATATCGGCAATGCAGTTAATTATGGCCAGATATTATGGGATGATTTCCTACAATATATCTCCAAATATGCTCCAAAAGAAGGTTTGAAAGAGCTTACCTTTGCTCGATTTTGGTCTTTGTGCATCTTTTATCTTCACAAGGAGGCTCACCTAAGCTTGGGCAACAACACCAATCTATTTTAAACTCGCAATCTCAAAAGGTATACTGCTTCCAAGGATCAAACTCGTTTCGGTCCTATTCATAGACTGCTCATGTATATCTTAGAGTCCATTGGAATAACTAAGGTAGAGGTGGCTGACCATATCATGGCTACGAGTGACATTTCCCCATATCACTCTTCCCCGCCTAGACCCAGTCATCTCACCGCAACACAGGACCCCCAGACTACCACATACCAAGATACTCAACCAAAACCCAAAAGAGTCAAATCTTTTGTTGTCAAAAGGAAAAATTCTAGGAACATTGTACAAAAGGGAGTTATTCCCTCTAAGAAACAAAAGACCAAGATCACAGACTCTTCTACTATGGCTCATCAATCTCCTTCCAAGGCTTTTGATTCTTCGGTGAATGTCATTGATTACAGTTATCCTGAGCCTTCGACATTAAGAGATGTATTTAGGAGAAACCATTCACGGCCATATGCGAACCACGGCACATACCGAAGTCTCTCAACAGATTCTGGTAGTCATTCAAGTCATCGCAGACTCACCCTCTACAGCCCCAACTCACCACTCAGATACATAGAGTGTATTAATTTGTTTCATCTCACAATGGAGACATGTTCCCAGTTGGAAACCAAGTGGATCATATTGTGACGAGTCGCCCTAAGGTATCCAAGGCATCAAGGTTGCATGTATTTAATCCTGAAGAGTTGAACTCCATTCTTCTTCATGTCACACAAACACTTCATACACTAGTTACACCACATGGCACTTCTTTCTCATCCCTTGTCGGAACTGAGCCAAGGCCATACTTGATTTCATAAGTCACCTTAAAGAAGTTAGATCTAGAATATGAAGTAATGGATGAGCAGATTAAGTGCTTAATAGATTTTTTAAGGAACCTGGGGAGTATGTTGGGCGTACCTAGCTAGTACGCTGCACGTACTGACCCCGGAGTGGGTACGCTAAGCGTACCAGCTGAGTACGCCCCGCGAACTCAGCAGATGGGCCAAATAGACTTAGCATTCTCGGTTTGGGCCATGGAGGAAATTTATTCAGTTGCCCCTTGTTGGACCATTAGACCTTTGTTTTGGCCCTTTGGGAAGTACTGTGGGGCTCCTTTGGTTTTGGGTCGATAATGGTCTTTGGCCCCAATTTGGAAAATTGGGCCATATTTGGGCTTTGGACGATTATTTTGGAAATTGAGCTTTTTGAACATCTGAATTAGGCTTTGGTCTTGGGCCAATTTAGGAATGAGTATAAGGTATTATACCTTAGATTTTGACTCATTGTGTGAGTCGAGATCCAATTATTAATTGGATATTATTTGTGATTATAACACAGGGATTATTTATAGTGGGCCAACAGCCAGAGATTTATCTGTGAGATTCAGCAGTGTAAGGTGAGTTTCTTCACTATGTTTTAGCTGGTCAAAGGCACCAATGCCGACCCATGTTTTATTATGTTAGGATGCTAGATGGTTGCATGACTCTTACATATGTTGTGTGATTGTATGCTTGTCGAGCGGGGGCTCGATGTCGGGTAAGGCCCGATGACCATTATGTATGCCAGTTATCTTTGTAATTATTACATGTGATATGTGTTTATCTGTTACATGTTTATATATATATATATATATATATATATATATATATATACTGGACGGCGCCCGATGACTGAAAGATATGTATACCGAGTGGGGCTTGATGTCATGTGGGTCCCATTATGTGTTTATTTATGTATTTATGGTATGTGGTGTTTTGGGGAAATAACTAAGCTTTGTGCTTATGGTTTTCAGTTTTATGTTTCAGGTACTTCTAGTGCAAAAGGGAAGAGCTCGGTGTGATTGCAGTACACACATGTTTTGTTCCGCATTTAATGTTTACTCTGATATTGTGATGTTTTGATAAAATTGTTACATTTGGGGTCTTTTGATGATGTCTTAAACATTGTTTTATTAAATCAAAAATGAAATTTTTGGGTCTTATTTTTGGGACGTTAAATTTACACTCATTATGGTTGTCATTCTCATAATCTTACATTATGTGATATGGCTAACAGTTATGTTAAAGGAAAGAGCTTTTCTGGACTCATCCAATGCATTTATACTATCTTTGCAAATTTTACGAAGAAGTGAGAAATTTTGAAAGATAATGTTAAATCTTGGAGTCTTAAGTCATTATATCAAACTCATTGGGAAAGTCATGTTGAGAATGTAAAGTGTAACACCCGTTTTCTAGGATGAATCGCATCAGGGTTTCAAGGAGTTAAAAGGTCGGAAGTTGGAAGAAAAGAAGCCTCACGATGTGAGATATAGAGGCACACGACGTGAGATGGGTTGTATGAAAACTTTTGTCCGGGACTGGTCTCACGACGTGAGACATAGAGGCTCATGACGTTAGAGTTGTTGCAGACCAAGCCCATGATATTTTAGGGTTTCCTTCGTATTTAAGCATCTCTAAACCCATTTTAGCGTTTCTTATCAGCCCCAAAACCTACTTTCACCTTAGAAAAACCTTAGTCTTCATCCTTGCTTGATCTTTGGTCATTTTGGAGCTTTTCTTTGCATGGAAGAAGGAAAAAGGAAGAAGAAGAAGAAGAAGAAGAAGAAGAAGAAGAAGAAGAAGAAGAAGGTGGTGATATTTTGAAGAAGCTTGCAAGGAATCGTCATCCTCACATTGCTGTTGGACGTTTGTAAGTGTCAAAGCTTCCTCCTTTATTGTTATATGTGGCTAGATTTAAGTTTTGTCCCACTTTTCTTCTTGGTTGTGCAAGTTTTATGGATGAAACCATAAATTTGGCAACTTTATGAGTTATTATGGTATTAAAAATGATATGGAGTTCAGATCTAGTGAATGGTTGAATTTTGGAACCTTGCATGAAAGTTGGATGTCTTTTCTTCAACTTTTGACCCAAATAAGATCTAGACATGTATTGGAAATATTAAAAGCATCGACTTTCCAATGCATTTATGGAGTTATAAGACCTTCTGGAAAGTTAGAGTTCAAGACTTAATGGATTAAGGACTTAAAAGTTTGACTTTTCACTTTAGACTGTACTCACGACATGATACATGGGGTCTCACAATGTGATGGTTGAATGACTTCGTTTTCATATTAGCTTCTTGGAGCTCACGACATGAGAGGAGGGTTCTTACGATGTGAGGTCAGTTATGGTGACTTTTCATGTCTGAGTTAACTGAGTTAAGTCGAGATGAGTTGGAATCGGATTAAGTGAGATCTCACAACGTAACCAAGGACTCGTCTCAACGTGAGGGTGGATAAGTTGACATTGGGTTGTTGACATTGACCGTTGACTTTTGGATTGGGTTGATTTGGTCAAATTCTTGTTTTAGAAGGTAGACTTAGGGTTTACCTTATGAGGATTGACATGAGATGTTAAGCACCCATTATTTGACAGGAGAGCTATTAGCAGTGGTCGGCACGATTTTGAGCTGAGTGTTAGTTGCCTTTGTTATTCAGGTGAGTTTGCTCACTATATTGTAGGACACTAGGATTGTATGTGCTTGTAGTCTTTGTGACTCCTGCTATATGTATGTCTGCCTATGTGCCCATTTGCTATATGTATATGGGGTGAAATAGATACCAGGGTGAAATAGACCCGATATAGCCTTGTACTAACATATGAGTTGAAATAGACTTGGGTGTAAAATAGACCCGGTGCGGCCTTGGGCCGACACATGAGTTGAAATAGACTCGAGGGTGAAATAGACCTAACATAACCTTGATTTGTCAGATATATATGCTATGCGGTATTTTGGGGAACTCACTAAGCTTCAGGTTTACAATTTATGTTTAAATGTTTTTCTGGTACTCTCGGTTCGAGAGGGAATGGTCCGGCTTGATTGCAGCGCATCCATCCATGTTTCCACACTATATGATTTTTGGAAATTGTACTCTGATAACTATTTTTACTGTTATACTTTTGAATGATACAAATGATTAAATGGTGTTTATGGTTTGAACTAAAAATGAAAATTTTACCTTATAATTTTTGGGAAATTACAAGTTGGTATCAGAGCCTTGGTTTGAGGGACTCTGTTATACTCTCGGGTGTGTCTGAACTCAAACTGAGGGCTTGGTAATTTTTTTTCATAAAATAAATATTTTATTAAAGGACTTTAGGGCTTTCTAATAAAAGAAAGGGGTGTGGTGTGTGCAATCAGCCGAGCTCGGGTAAGTGATTCCTATAATACTCATACATGTTTGTTATGTTATATGTTATGAGAATTTCATGCTAGATTTGGGCTAGGCATCTGCTTAGGATTTTATGCTAGGAGAGATACGTTTATATACCTTATTGGTTGAGTTTTTGAGTTGCATGCTAGTATGGACTTTCAGATGATTGGATGGATATGCCTGTTATGTGATGCCTTGTAGCCTAAGAGGATTGAATGATATGTTAGAATTGGAATATATATTGATAGTAGTAATTGCTATGTGTATGCTTTGAAAATTATATATGATTAGGATCATATAGCCCTAGAATGACAAATTTTTCCTTATTTCCTATTCCTCGTTGTTTGTGGTCCTAGGCTAGAGTCTTTTATTCGACAATCTAATTGATCTTGTATTGTGTATAATTTGCATGCATAAGGCAACAGATGGTGAGAGTGGAAGTTCCTAGCATGGGTTGTAGTAAGTGAACTTTGAATGTTCTTTGTTTGTCATGTGGCTTGGAGTGTTACTGCATGAATGTTTCTTGCTTTGTGATTTGTGGAACACTTAGTGATTTGAGTTAACTATTAAGTGAATATGTTAAGTCACATGTTACAAAGGTTAAATAATCTCAGAGTGATGGATTTCACTCTATTGCGTATCTTTTATTTGAGTCTAACCGTTGTAGGGATGAGTATTTCACTCGAATGATTATCTAAGATTTGTTGCATGTGATTGTATTCATGAAGTAGTTAATTGACATTATTGGGAGTTCTTCAGCAGCTGATGGCAGGGTGAAGTCGGGAGCCTAGGAAAGCCTAGGAAGTGCTTTAGTGGGTTGGTTGCGCTGCTTAGCGGGTATTTGGAGTATCACTTTGAGAAGGTGACTTGGAGGATTCGAGATGATTCTTGAGGAAAGTATGGATAGGTGTGGAAGGTAGTAATGGGCCTGTACTACTGAAAAAACAAGATCCATACTCGACTCGAGGAGAGTCATGGAGAATCTAGGGCATCGGTGGGATGAGGATTATTTAGGTACGTTTTGATCATGTGTATGATTGCTTTTCAGAATGGTGATGAGCATGCATGGAGAAGGTTCCGGTTTTGGTTCAGGCTCAGGTGTAGGCTCTAGTGATGAGCCAATTGGTGAACGGATGTATGAGTCCTTCACGTCATCCGTTGACATAGTTGTATATCAACTCTTAAGCATTGTGGGAGGACTACCATGGTTCTGAGTTCGCATTGGATTAAGGAGATGGAGGGTGTCTTCCGCACTATTCCCTATCCCATATGAGCCAAGGTTTGGTTTGCCTTGGATCTCTTGCATCATGCAAAAAGGATTTGTTGGGAATAGAATGCATAATCTATTATGCTTACTGAGTTAGAGGCTATACCTTGGGAGATTTTGTGACCCGGTTTAGGGCGAAGGTTGCGCTAGCTATCATAATGCAGCCGTTAGCAAGGGAGTTTGTGAATATGTCAGGGTGTAAGACCCTGAATGATTTGATTGCTAGAGCCCATGAGCGGGAGATTGATTTGGAGCACCTCAGGAAGAGGAAGGCAAAACAGATTCAGACTGTAGTAGGCCAGGCGAAGAGGCACATGACTCAGTATTCGCATTTGGGAGGCCAGTAGGGCCAGGGCATTGTACCAAGTATAGGAGGACCCATGTGGGAGGCTGTTGGGAGACATGGAAGAGGATGTTTTATTTGCGGACAGATGGGTCATTTCAATAAGGAGTGCCCTCAAGAGTCAATTTCGATATGTTTTCACTGCATCCAAGTGGGCCACAAGAAGGCCGACTGTCCAAAATTGATGGGGGAGTAGTAAGGGCACCTGCTCTAGCCACTTTACAGAGTATTGATGGTTGCGAGGTTAGAGTGGAGGTTCCTATGGTGAGGAGCAGAGCTTTGCAGTCCTAGGCCGAGGAGATCTAAGTTCCACTAGTTGACGTTGCAGGTATGAGCTGTATTCCTTCCTACATGCTCTTATAAAATGTGTTTATGATTATATGTTTGTGTGTGAGATGCTATGGGAGGTCTATCTAAGTATCCACCTAGAAATTGATTATTCTTCAAGATGGTCTTGAGAATTTTCTTATGCTATTTTGCATATCGTGGGCCATGTTTAGAAAAGGATTGAGTATCCCACTTAGGAGACCAGCAGCCAGTCCGATCTTTAGTGGTATCAGCAAGAACTCAAGGACTCCATAAGGTAGGCATGTTAGGTTTGAATGAAGAATATGTAAAGGTTCTTCATGGTTTCGAGGCAACGAGGAAAGGGTTTGATCGTAGGTATAAGATCAGTAGTCATCAAGTTTAAGGAATATTGCAACTTGAGCCGGTGAAAATCTGTCACGATTGATAGGTATAAAGGATTGTTCAGAACGTAAGTGTCAAATGAGTATTTGCCAACTCGTGTCTTAAGGTTGTGAGATGGATTGAGAATCCATCAACTTTTGGTGGATTGGGAGAGCGCAGTCGAATCCAAGTGGGGGATAATTGTTTGGTCTAAAGGTTGCACAAGAATGGGTATTCGATTTTCTTTGTGCATCAGTAATGACGCATGGTAGGTGTGTGTATGGATCCAGGTTGAGGGTGGTGTTAGAGCCTCTCTGCCTGTCCGTGTTTGATGAAGGCTTTAGGGTTCCAAGCATAACCTGAACACCTGATTGGGTTATAGTCGAATGCGAGTTTGACTCATGATGGTTATGGTTGGTATATTAGATGGTCGGTAAGATCATTGGTGGGTCCATGGCATGATGGAAGTGTTGTAAGACTACGGGGTAGCCATAGCATTCACTAGGTTGATAGGCAGTTGTGGAAGTGTTGTAAGTCTGCGATGGGATCGTAGCATTCACCAGCAGTATGAGGTAGGTCATTGTGTGAGTGGTCGGTTGGACTGAGGAAAGATCAACGCATGCCTATGTCGAGGAAAATAGTATGAATGGAGGACCACTCTTTGAGTAGTATGAGGATTGTTGGATTTGAGGCAATATGGGGCCCGTTCGATTGTGTAGTGTGGGTGAGATCCGGTAGGGTTGGCTTGAGCAACGTATCGGGTTGCGTTTAGAGTGAGATTATTCTGAGGTCATTGGTTGGTAACAGTATAGTGGGCAGGCTTGAGTAGCCATTATTAGTTGGACCCTTATTCAGAGTCTTACAGAGGGACCAGATGTGAGTCTGTCAACCTTTGCGGTGGGTTGGGGACTTTACATTTCAGTTCAGTGAAAGGTCACCCTAGAATCAGAGGATTTTGGATAGAATGCAAGTGTAAATCTTAGGATTTTGGGATGGAGTCATGTTCCCGGTTGATGCAAGGGAGTTGAGACTTGTGTTGGGAGTCACCCTTGATCTCAATTGAAGAATTCAACAATGATGAATGGTTGTTTATGTTATCCTTGGTTGGAATAGGAGGGTTGTTGGAGCCATTACAATAGGCGAGCTAGGACAGCTCTTGCCAGATAGACACTCGTTTACGAGTCGTGTGGTGCGACTGTGTGAGGCTATCAACCTCATCAACCAGTTGGAATTTTGGTATATTGGTTAATAGGTAGGTAAGTACAAGACTAAGGAGGTCTCGGTTGCCTTAGAATTATAAATAAGGGACAACAAGATGAGCCCGAGATGGTACTAGAGTTGGAGACTCAAGCAGGGAGTCGCCTGGTTATCGAGCAAAGGGTTTTTGGTGGTAATGAATGGCCAGGGATTCTGTTTCCCAGTGGAAACAACCAGGTATTCCAGGGCTAAAAGGGTTTATGCTTAATTTGGATTGCGTAGTGGAGATGAATTGGCAGTGATTCAAAATGGTCTGTCTGTCGGGGAGAGTTGTAACACCCATTTTACAGGATGAATCGAATTAGGCTTTCAAGGAGTCAAAATGTTGGATGTTGGAAGAAAGTAAGCCTCACGACGTGAGATAGGTTGTATGAGAACTTTTGTTTAGGACTGGTCTCGCGACGTGAGACATAGAGGCTCACAACGTGAGAGCTGCTGCAACCCAAGCCCATGATCTTTTAGGGTTTCATTCGTATTTAAGCATCTCTAAAACCATTTTAACATTTCTTAGCAACCCAAAAACCCTTCTTCACCTCAGACGAACCCTATTCTTCATCCTTTCTTGATCGTTGGTCATTTTGGACCTTTTCTTTGTTTCAAAAACCCTAGTCTTCCTCCTTTATTGTTATATGTGTCTAAATTTAAGTTTTGTCCCACTTTTCTTCTTGGTTGTGCAAGTTTTATGAATGGAAACCATAAAGTTGGCAACTTTATGAGTTATTAGGGTCTTAAGAGTGATATGGAGTTCAGATCTAGTGAATGGTTGAGTTTTGGAACCTTGCATGAAAGTTGGATGTCTTTTCTTCAACTTTTGACCCATATTAGATCTAGACATGTAATGGACATATATGTCATAAAAGCATCAACTTTCCAGTACATTATGGAGTTATAAGACCTTTTGGAAAGTTAGAGCTCAAGCCTTAATGGACTAAGGACATAAAAGTTGGACTTTTGGCTTTAGACTATTCTCACGACGTGAGACATGAAGTTTCACGATGTGAGGGTTGAATGACCCCGTTTTCATATTAGCTTCTTGGAGCTCATGATGTGAGAGGAGGCTTCTCATGACGTGAGGTCAACTCTAATGACTTTTCATTTTTGAGTTCACTAAGTTGATTCGGATGAGATAGAATCAAACCTAGTGAGATCTCACGACGTTACCAAGGACCATTCACGACGTGAGGATATATAAGTTGACATTGGGCTGCTGACTTTGACTTTGACCGTTAACTTTTGGCCTGGGTTAACTTTTGATTAAATTCTGGATTTAGAAGGTAGACTTAGGGTTTACCTTGTGTGGATTGATAGGAGGTGTTAAGCACCCATCATTTGACAGGAGAGCAGTTAGCAATGGTCGACACGGTTAGAGCTCAAGCCTTAATGGACTAAGGACTTAAAAGTTGGACTTTTGGCTTTAGACTGTTCTCACGACGTGAGACATGGAGTTTCACGATGTGAGGGTTGAATGACCCCGTTTTCATATTAGCTTCTTGGAGCTCACGACGTGAGAGGAGGCTTCTCACGACGTGAGGTCAACTCCGATGACTTTTCATTTCTGAGTTCACTAAGTTGAGTCAGGATAAGATAGAAACGAACCGAGTGAGATCTCACGGCGTTACCAAGGACCGGTCACGATGTGAGGATGGATAAGTTGACATTGGGCTGCTGACTTTGACTTTGACCGTTAACTTTTGGCCTGGGTTGAATTTTGATTAAATTCTAGTTTTAGAAGGTAGACTTAGGGTTTACCTTGTGTGGATCGATCGGGGAATTTTATATGGAGTTGAATTCATTTGAGACATTGGAAACCAGTTAATTTAGCAAACCTATGGATGTTTGAAGTATTTGAAAGAATTTGATTATGTCATAAATGCAAGCATTGCATACAAAATATTGTTAACTATTCCAATAGTGGCGACATTTACAGAAAGAAGTTTTTTCGAAATTGAAGTTTTTGAAATCTTACTTACGCTCCACAATGACCCAAGAAAGAGTTAGCTGTTTGACGATGATATCTATCAAGAAAGAAATCTTAGAGAGTATAGACTATGAAGAGTTAATCAACCAATTTGCTATAAAAAATGTTAGGAGAGTTTCATCGGTCGTCGGTTAACTATTACGATATGTCATTTACTCATTAAAATATTATGATTTTGCTATGTTTATTGCTTTAAAGTTTATCATCGTTTTAGAAAAACTTTAGTTTATATAATTTAATTCGTTATACGTTAGGGCCTAAGACAATATTTAAAATGAATTCTTTGGACCAACCATGGAGATGTTAGCATAGCAATCGGTAAAACCTTTTATCATCGTTCATAATAATAACTGTGAACAATTTTAAAAAGTTCATTAATAAATAAATCATAGAAAATAATTGATTAATTAAATTAAATGTGTACAAATACAAAAATCAATTACCATTTCAAATCGTTATCCAATAGCATTAAAACACACGGCATTTCAAAAGTGTAAAATGGCAAAATCACTAAAAATGGAGTAACAATGAAACGAAGTTAGAAAAGTGTTGTTTGACGACAAAGAAATGCTCCAAAAAGTCACCACCCCTCCTTTCGCTCTCTTTCTTCACTTTTAGGCTGTTTCTCCCTTTTCATTTGGAGAGAGAAAGAATGCTAACGAATCGAACTACTCTGAGAACAGATAGGGAACTGTAGGGGAGACCAATTTAAACTCTCTCTCTCTCTCTCTCTCTCTCTCTCTCTCTCTCTCTCTTCGTCTTTCGTGCTTATCTGTGTTTCCTAATATTCAATCACCGGAAAACATAATCAACACAAAACCCTAAATCGAGGAAGCCAACGACACAGTTCAAGCCCACAGAAACGACAGGTAATCTTGCAATTTGTGATCTTTTGAATTCTCCACATCGGTCTGTCGATGGCAGCATAGTGTCTTGTGATTTTGTGATCAATTCTTCCACCATCTTGATCGAAAGAGGATCGTCTTTTTTGATTTTTACTAAAAAGATTGAATCTTTAGATTGATCTCCCATTTGGGGTTTCTTGGTTGAATGTTTGTCTGTTTTTCACACTTTTGATTTTCTGATTTACGTATTCTAACCTGATTCGTGGACTTGTGGTTCCAATATCACATTGCTGAAGAAACTTAAAATCCAATTTCGTTTTGTTAGTGTTAGTGTATTCGCTTAATGTTAGATCACACTTCTTATTTGATAGATAATCTACAATTCCTCATTAATATATAACATGTTCAATGTTATAAACATCTACCATTGATGTCCCATGTTTCTGTTTCTGGTGAAGTTTCTTTTCAACTCAAGTAACTACGCTTTCCCTAAAAATGGAAACTTTGTGGATATTTCTTTAAAAAAATGGTCTTTTTCTGCAAATAGGCCACGTCAGCATATTGATAAGTGTGTGGGATTTCAAATTTAAGGAAGAAAAATAGGATGCGGAGGTGGTTGTGTTGCACTTGTCAAGTTGAAGAGTCTTATTCATCAAATCACAATGATCCCATAAAGAATCCCACTGATTACACAGATGGTATGTAATATGTTGTCATAATTTTTATTTGGTATTTGAGTTAAAGAAAAACAATTGTTGGAATTGTAAATTGACAACTTTTATATGAATCAATTGTATATGATCTTTATAATGTTATTTATATATACCATGTAATATAGGGCATCAAAAGGGTCAAAAAGAATCTCCTATAAAACCTGAAGTGCAAAAAACAGCTCCACCAATAGAAGTTCCTGAACTTTCATTAGAAGAACTTAAAGAAAAAACCGATGATTTTGGATCAAAGGCATTAATTGGTGAAGGTTCATATGGAAGAGTTTATTTTGCAACTTTAAATAATGGAAAAACTGTTGCTGTTAAAAAACTTGATGTTTCTACTGAGGCTGAATCAAATAATGAGTTTTTGTCTCAGGTATGCCAACAATACTAAAAATTATTGCATCAAAATGGTTATTTTTTTTTGAGTATTTATTTAATAATCTTGTTATGTTTTTTTCTTTAATTTCAAGGTTTCCATGTTCTCAATGTTGAAGCATGAGAATCTTATAGAGTTGCTCGGTTATTGTGTTGAAGGAAATGTGCGTGTTTTGGCTTATGAATTTGCAACCATGGGATCTTTACATGACATTTTGCATGGTATGTAAACAATTTTGGTTCATGGAATTGGAATTTGAGATTCCATTCCGTGGTTTTTTTGGTTAGTTTTGTCAAAATCCATGGATTTCAACAATCCTAAGGAGGGTGGAAGGAATTCATATCCATTCTTCCATTTTTGTTAAAGGACTATAATATATGCAAGAAATAATTAAGTCTCAAAAACCGGTAATTGTATTCATTTTGACCCTTTTACCCACAAGTCATCCCACTTTCAAAAGCTTAGATTTTAAATTTCATTACAAATTTGGTTCTGAATTTACACTTTTGGCCTATATTTCAAAATTTGGTTATGAGTTCTTCCTAAATTTAGTTTTTTTACATCTTTTTTTTTCAAAATTTTGTTTTGAATATGTTTTTGTTGCTTTATAAAATCATATTTTATACAAAAAAAAAAAACATATTTTAACATAAAAAACCTTCTTTTTTCTATATAATTTTTTTGTATGAGAAATACTTATTCATAAAAATTATTAACAAATGCATGACATATAATGACTCCTTCAAATTCCAATTCATCCATATTCCAATTCCTCCTACTAATTAGTAATTCCATTTCTCCCAAAAACATTCTAAAAACCAAAAAGCCAAACACACCCTTAAGTTTGCAAGTTTTTATCAGTTCTACCCTTTTGCGGATTTTAGTTTCATCAAAACTTGATATTCCACCTTTCTTTTTCAATTTCCCCCTCTGGTTTATCAAAGCCCTTACGTTTGGCATAAATGTTTGCTTTTACCGTTTTACCCTTTTTCTACTTCATAAAACCCCTTAAGTTTCGTATTCTAGTTCATCAAAAGTCCTTAACTTTGTCAAAAAAAAAAAAATTTCACCAGATAAATTTCCAAAAAGGGTAAAATCGAAAAAAAAAAGTTGCAAATTTGAGGCATTAACGGACCTAAAGTTACAAAACCCAAGGTTTTTTATGGCATTTCCCCTCTCTAATCATCTAAGTCAATAACTTATGAAAAATCTAGTCATATAGTGGCAATTTCGTAAATATATAAATGTTGAAAATGACAATATGACATGAAGGTAGGAAAGGGGTGCAAGGAGCACAACCAGGGCCAGTGATTGATTGGATGCAACGGGTAAAGATTGCAGTTGATGCAGCAAAAGGGCTTGAATATTTACATGAAAAGGCTCAACCTTGTATAATTCATAGAGATATAAGGTCAAGCAATGTGCTTTTATTTGAAGATTTAAAAGCCAAAATTGCAGACTTTAATCTTTCAAATCAATCACCAGACATGGCTGCTCGATTGCATTCTACTCGTGTATTGGGCACCTTTGGCTATCATGCACCAGAGTAATTAATTAATTAATCACTTTTAACTTTTCTTTATTTATTTTTTTGTTATTATGAAATAGGGTTAAGTTATAAGTTATAAGTTTATAACATTGTTTTTGTGTGAAAGAAAGTGTTTTTAGTTTCTTCAAGTTTGCAAGAAACCGGTTTTACTGATATAAAATGGAAACAAACTTAGTATGGCATGTTGTTTTATGATTTTACATTTTTGGCCCAGGGTTTGGATTTTGGTCCAAACTTTTGTTTTTACAAATTCACCTCAAAATTATTTTTTCTTTACGGTTTACTTTTTGTGGTATAGAAAAGGAATTTACAACATTTTTTGTATGACATTTCAAATTTTTTGTTACAACTTTTTATGACATTATATCTTTTTGCACAATTTTTTTTTACATTTGCATATAAAAATTAAAAAAATGTTGTTGAAAAGTTGATTTGTAAAGAAAAACTAATTTTGGGGTGAATTTGTAAAACAACTCAGAATTTGGGCCAAAAGTGTAAAATTGAAAAAGAAGATTTTGTACCTTATATAGAAAGTATAACCAAAAAAAGAAGTTCATTTCCTTTTTATTTCGTAAAATCAGTTTGTTGGCAACTTGAAGACACCGAACTATTATTTTTTTTTTATCATTTAGCCACTGAACTATTTATTTATTTATTTATTTATTTTTCGATTTGGTTACATACCAATTCCTATAATATTCATCAAGAAAGTAACAGTTTTGTGGTTAAATACTTAATTTGATAAAATGTTAAAACTACATTGTGCTTTTCTGTATTTTAATCTTTTTAAAAACCATATAAGTGGGAAAATTAGTTTTTCAATCGGTCTAAAAAGTAAAATGCTTTAAATTTAATCACTACAAAAATCAGTTATAGTGGCTAAATCAATAAAATCATGAAAGCATGTTGTGTTTTTCTTTATTTTTCCCTTTTTTTCATTTCAATTACATACAAGTAAATGAAAAAAAAAAAAAAAAAAAAAAAAAAAAAAAACACTTAATGTTGTAACATTTATCGGTAAATTGAAAGAACCCAAAAAGATAATTCCTCAACGCATATGTATTTTATCTTTTAGTAAATAGTTATTTTTCAACTTAATGTTTTAAAATTAAAATTAAATACTTGTGTAGATACGCGATGACTGGGCAATTAACACAGAAGAGTGATGTGTATAGCTTTGGTGTTGTTCTTCTTGAGCTTTTAACTGGCCGGAAGCCTGTTGATCACACAATGCCACGTGGACAACAAAGCCTTGTCACTTGGGTGGGTTTTTGTTTAATTCCTATTTTGCCCCTCAAGTTGGCAAACAATGTCTTACACTACTAGTGATATATGTGATCATTTATTACTTTCTGCTTAAATAGGCTACTCCAAGGCTAAGCGAAGACAAGGTTAAACAATGTGTAGATCCAAAGCTCAAGGGAGAATATCCTCCAAAGGCAGTTGCAAAGGTCTCTCTCTCTCTCTCTCTCTCTCTCTCTCTCTCTCTCTCTCTTCAAATATACATATATATATATATATATATATATATATATATATATATATATATATATATATATTGAGAATCATAGATATTTTGTGAATGTAAGGTTGTGTTTGGCGCATCACAGCTAGCTGATAAGCTAAGTTTATTTTTCGAGTTGTTTTTAAATTGTCATGTTTAACAAGCCAAAAGTAGCTGATAAGTTAGCTTTTGAAAAATCTATTTAGGCTATGTTTGGCGTGCTAGCTGAAAAGCTAGCTGCTAGTTGAAAAATAAAAAGCTAGCTGATAGCTGAAAAGCTAGCTGATAAAAATGACGTTTGGTAAAACTAGCTGAAAGATATAAAATGATGACATTTAAAAGAATTTGTTTCTATAGTTAATTAAGGGGTATATTTGGAAAATTTTAAAAAGCTCATAAAAAGCTAGTTTAAGTAGCTTTTTAAAAAACTAGCTTGTAAGCTACTTTTTGGTATGCCAAAAATGATAAACTTAAAAAAAACTCGAAAAATAAGCTAAGCTGTGGCGCGCCAAACATTGCCTTAGGCTATTTTTGGCGCATCACAACTAGCTGATAAGCTGACTTATTTTTCGAGCTTTTTTATGTTGTGTTTGGCAAGCCAAAAAGTAGCTTATAAGCTAGCATTTTGAAAAGCTACTTAGACTAGCTTTTTAGGAGTTTTTTTTTTTAAATTTTCCTAGTATACCTCTTAATTAATTATAGAAACAAATGCTCTTAAATGTCCTTTTATGTAATTTTATATATTTCAGCTAGTTTTACCAAAAATCATTTTTTATCGGTTAGCTTTTCAGCTATAAGCTAGCTTTTTTATTTAACCGCTAGCTTTTCAGCTAACACGCCAAACATAGCCTTAGACTAGCTTATAAGCTGGCAGCTAGCTTTTTAGCTACCAACTAGTTTTCCAGCTATCAGCTAGCTTTTCATCTAGTCTGCCAAACACAGCCTAAGAATGATTCTAGAGCGTCAAATCTAAAGAATCCATGGTTTTGATAAAAATCTTAATCAATTCTTATCTATAATTAAATCCCTTTAATCTAGGAAAGTTTTAAATACTCAAGAATCAATCAGAATCATTGATTTTTTTAAACTGATGCTCCAAAATTGTTCTTACATTCACACATGACGTATCATTCTCATATGAACTTAGTTATGTATGTATGTATGCATGTATTGATAGATACACATCATGTAATGTGACTGAGTCAATGGTTTTATTTATTTTGATGATGCAGTTAGCAGCTGTGGCTGCATTATGTGTGCAATATGAATCCGAGTTTAGGCCAAACATGAGCATTGTTGTGAAGGCTCTTCAACCACTTTTAAAGGCTTCTCCACCAACAGCACCTGAGATTTTAACAGAATGAAAATCTTGATTCATGAAAAATTCTCAACTTCAATGGGAAAACAAACATTGGTTGGTGGTGTGTTCATCTGTAGATTCTACCTTTTGCCACCTTTATATATATACACATATACATACATAACATATATATACGTATAGGGTTTTATCCGTTTGATTCTTGCATTTGAGAAGTATTGTTGAGCCGTTTTTTTTGTTTGATGGAATTTTATGAATAATGTGAGAGTTTTGAATTTGGTTTTGTTGTGATTTGTTATATTATTGAGGTTTTCTGCGATCTTGTATTGATTTTGGTTTTGTTTATTGTTATGAGATGAAAGAGTTGGTGTTTTTAGTTGGGTTTTTGGCACTGTAGCGCAACAAAGTTTGATAGCATTTACACATTTAGTCATTCAAGTTTTTTTTGTGCACAATAGACCATCAAAGTTAAGTTTTACCTGTTAAATAGAGTAACCATCCAATATAATTCCGGTTTCACCGGTAAACCATAGTACACGTTTTTTTTTTTTTTTTTTTTTACAAAATTAGAAATCAAAACTTCATCCACGTGGCTTTTATTTTTCCATTTCATGTTTTATGTTTGAGGTCTCTCTCTCTCTCTCTCTCTCTCTCTCTCTCTCTCTCTCTCTTAGGGATCCATCAACATTATCTTCTTCTGTATTCATTTTCCTCATTTCTGCAGGCCATCTTCACCCTTCAAAATAATCTCTCCCCTTGTATGTATTTTCCTCTCAAAATTCTAGGGCTCCAACAAAACATGAATCATAACAAGGAAGGATTTGAGTTCTTTTTAGACCCATCGATTTAAACCTACAATCGATTGAAGAAAGAGGAATGAAAACACAAAAACACGAGCAACCAATCAAGGCCATAACCTTGTTCATATTCAGTTTCATATTTATGACTGCTCACTCTTGTATCTCTATGAAAAAATCCAACAATAGTCCCCCTCCATCCCACTCGATCTTCACGAAGACCATTGCTACTATTTCCATCAAGACGACTACTATGGTTTCGGTGAGAAATACTTCAAATCCATGGAATACCCTAAATTAAATCGATCAATTTCAGGTTAGAAACTGTGGCTTCCATGGCTGTTTTCTAGTATATGAAATCAATTCGGAAGAAATCTACAAACTAAGCTCGATTTTTAGAAGAAATCAATTTTGGCTTTTCCTTGAAACACATGAACACATAAACACACCTTGTTCATATTCTGAACTAGTAGGAAGGAGGATGAGAGGCATCAATTTTTGAAATTGATTCCATTTAGTTGTAAAAGGTCTGATTTTGAAGGTCAGCGATAGTGATAGGTGCGAGATAGTGATAGGTGTGATAGGCTGAAGAACAGAACCAGACATGAACGATGGTGTGTTTTCCAGATTTTTTAAAGGTGTGTTTCTTGGCTTTGATAGATGATTTTTTTCTCAATGTACTTGTCGTTGGGATATTTTTCTGCTGAGGGATCTAAGAATCATGAACATCTCCGATAGGCGGATTGGGGAGTTTTTGATGGTAAAATTACTAGTAGAATAAAACGATTACAATATAAATTTCTAGGTTTAAAACATTGATTAGAACCTGATTTATATGAGGAGGTGAAGAAGATGTGGACATGAACAACAAGGATAAGGATGTAATAGATGGTGAAGAAGATGAGAGTGTGAACAACGAATGTTTCGCAATTGATTTGTTCTATAACAAAACTGATATAAAGAAATGCCACATCAAAAAAAAGATATAAAAAAAATATAATTTAAAATGTCACGTCATAAAAGTAACCGGCTTCTTCTTTATCAGGTTATATAATGATGTATCTAATAGGTAAAATTTAACTTTAATGGTCTTTTATGCAAAAAAAAAACCTTAAGTGACTAAAAATGTAAATGTATCAAACTTTGTTTGCTACAGTGTCAAAAACCCTTTTTAGTTTATCTATGTTTTTAAGCCTTTTTTTTGGTTCATCAAGACACAATTTGACAATTTGCACTCTTTCCCATGAATATTACATGGTTGTATCTCTTTGATTCGTCAAATATGAAAATAGTCAATTATTCTAATGATTGGTGACAAGGAAATGTTAAAATTTTTATTTGGACGATATTTAGAACGGAATGTTCAAGAATGGATTTTTTTTTTTGTGGGTGTCATGATAAACTGCAAATATATTTACATTTGGGTCGCTTGTGTAACTTTTTTATTTCTCTCGGGGTCAAGAAAAGTGGTTGAATGAGAAAATGATATTTGTCTTTTGTCACTTTTTTAGATTAGAAAACTATTGAAAATAAATGATTATTATTTTCTATAGTAAATTACAATCGTATGCATATGTTAAAACACAAGTTCATATTTTCAAAGATTAATTTGGATTATCTGTTGTTTATTTAAATTTACACAATTCATCTCTCTTGACATAAAAAATCTTTTGTCCTTAATAAATTATTTTTTAATTTTCTTTTATTCATTGATCATTTTAAATTAAAAAAAAAAAAAATGAAGAATACTCCACCAAAATCACCCCCTTTCCTTTTCCAAAATTCCTTTATTCTTTTCTCAGCACCTCCTACAACCATCACTAGTCATCATTCAAACCTCAAAAAACGAACCATAAACCTGTAAATCAGAGAAGATGGAGATTGAGATCCGAGAAGCAAGTTTAAATCGTACCCAAATCTTCTCCATCAATAAAGGAGACAAAGAGAGGATCGCATTTGAGGCGGTGTTTGAGATGGTTTTTAGGGGATGATTTGGTGGCAGTTTTAGGCGATTTTGGTGAATGTAAGGTTCACACATGGTTGTTAGTATTCAACACCAGGTTTGATGGTTAGGTGTTGGCATTTGAAGGCAATGATTTTCGAGGGTGGTTGCAACAACAATTACTGTTTTTGGTGGTGTAGAGGTTGGGTTTCGTGATGGGCGACCAATGCTCCTGTGGTTCACATAGAAGGTGGCGATGTTCAGGAAAAAGAAATGGTTGATGATTCTGTATGAATGTGTGAATACAGGAGGCTACAAAAAGAAAAGTGACCGAAATTTGACGTTAAGAGGTGTGCTCCAGTGGCGATTGGCCGAAAATGGTGGATCAGTGGTTTTTCAAGAGTTAACAAAAGAGGGAGTAAGAAAAATGAGTAAAGGAAGGGGTTATGGGGATGTTGGGGTTTTTTTCTTTTATTTTTAAATTAATACTCCCTCTGTCCCATACTAATAGTATATGTTTCCCTTTTGATTTGTCCCAAAATAATAGTCTACTTTTAAAAATAAACATTTTTTTTTACCAAAATACACCTCTTTATTAGTTAACCTATCATGAAATTATATGCAACAAAATGGTACGATTATGATTTCATTTATTAAAGTTAATGGTAATTAATGTTTCCTTAATTTGTATGTTTTTTGTCTGTGGACAATAATTTTGAGACGGATGAAGTAATAATTATAACATATAAATTAACTGGAAAAGAAATACAAAATAACATAAGGGTGTTTGGGATTACTTTTTAATGTTAAAAATCCTTTTTGTAAAATGACTTTTTGACCAATGACTTTTTCCAAAAGAAAACCTTAAAAATGTATTTGTATTTGCTTTTAGGTAAAAGTCATCTTTTTATGTTAAAAAGTCCCAAAAGTCAAAAAAAAAATATGATTTTGTGACTTTTAAAACACTAACTTTTCCTTTTACATAAAAAGTAATTTTAAAAGATTTTTTTCTTTACCCAAACATCTTTTAACTATTTTTTAACTTTTTGAAAAAAGTTAAAAGACAAAAGTTGTTTTAAAAGCAATCCCAAACATGCTCATAATATTCATTTTATGTCTCCTAAGGGATAGAGTGTGCAAATTTACACTAATGAGGTATGAAGCCACAGTTGTCAAAATTGCAATCCTGATCGTATGATCGTACGAGGTAGGGGTGAGCGTGGTGCGGTTCGGTGCGATTATTAGTCAAAACCTCACCATTAACTGCAAATGCGGTTAATCCATTTTCAAAACCGCTTGGTGCGGTTATTTTTGCGGTGCGGTTTTGTTTTTTCTGTGTTGCGGTTATTAACCGCATGTATTTGGTGTAGTTATTTTATGTGATTTTTAACCACAGTTTAGAGCTCAAACGGCTTTAAGAGTTCAAACATATTACGTGTAATAAAAAAAACATAAGGTATAATATAATTAACTTAAATCACAAACAATTATTATCTTAAAAAGTCAAATCAATAGTAATTAATAATAAATTTCTTAAAATTGTCTAATCTCACTATTTTTCAAAATTAAACATAACAAAAAACCAACACTTTTGTCTTCTAGTATTTTATTCATCTTTCACTCATGAAACTTGTCTTATTTTTAATATTTAATATATTAATAATTAATAAAAAAAATTGTATATAATATATGCGGTGCGGTGCGGTTTTTTTTTGGCGTTTTTGAAAACTAATAACCGCACCGCACCACAAGTTTGCGGTTTTTGAAAAACAGAAAACTTCACCATCGGTTTTTATTGCGGTTGCGGTTAATTTTAGTTGTGGTGCAGTTTTTGCTCGCCCCTAATCCCATGTATAAAAAATGAGTCGGATCGTCAACGAATCGTATTTGGGGTAGGATCCTAAGATCGGGATCCGATCCGATCCTACCTTCCCTTTTTTTTTAGGAAAATGATTTTTTTACCATTTTATGTCTTTTACCCTTTACCAATTTATCGTTTATCATTTTGTGTTGTGACTTATGATTAATATTTTGAAGTTTTTATAACTTTTGAACAAAAAAATGAATGTATGGAATATTTTTCATGTTTTAAAATTATAAATTTAAATAATGTTTTATTTTGTGGAATCTTAAAATTTCGATCCCGATCTTGCAAACCCAAAAAACGATCCTACCTAGGATCCCGATCTTAACAACCTTGGATGAAGCATGTAATTTTAATCAAACAAGGACGGTCCGAGTTAATTTTTGAAAATAGAAACTAAACATGCATTTTGACTTATGCACGAGGGACGGTTGCTATAAAAATTCTAAAAAGATTAACAATCTTATTTGATATCTATCAATTTTAACATGAAAAAAATTTGTTGGAACAAGAAAGAACAACTAATAGGTAAATGATTAGTGTCTTAATACATTCGAAAGATCATAGTTTTTTACTCAACACATTAAGTCATTATATCAAAATTTATTTTTAGCCATAAATAATTATGAATAGGGAAAATGACTTGAGAGGGTAAGTTACCTTTTGAAATGTACATATTTCGTCCTTATTCTTTTTTTTTTTTTTTTTTTTTGTAAATTAAGCCCTTATATTCGATTTTTTGTAATTGTTCAATCCTTTTGACCTGGTATAGCCGGTATACTGGTCATATAACATTTTGATATTATTTTCTTGAAATGAATTGAATATGTGTCATCATACGTGGATAAAACGACAATTAGGGCTCATTTAATAAGCCATTCCTCCATTCACTCAGTCGATAATCCCTCAAAGTTCTTGATTCACAATTACAATCAACAATGGCAGAAGATGCGGATACGATCGTTGATGTACACTATCAAGGGTTGTTTACACCTACCCCGTTGATTTATTTTGATGGAGTAAAAGCTTCGGTACCTCAGACGGTTGTGAAGAAGATGAACTTCGGTGATTTCATCCCCTTTCTTGAAAAGCTTACTAACGGAAGATATAGAGATGTGTATTACTGTCCACATGAAGTGAGGTTGTCGGAGGGATTACATGCTATTCAGAATGACTGCGATTCTAACGAGTTTCTTGGAGATATGAATGAAAAGAAGAGATTAGATGTGTATGTGGATCATCATCATGAACCTTTGTTTGATTGGATTCAGGAGGAAGAAGCAGAACTTGAAGATGAAGATTTGGTTTCTATTGATGATGTCGACTCCATTTTAGAAGATGGTCTGAAAGCTCAACATGTAGAGGAAGATGAAGTTATATCACTCAAAAGGAATTTCAATGATCCATTCCTCAACAAACTTTTTCCAATACAGAATGATGACTTGGTTGAAGAAGATCATAATGCAATACGACCTATCTACCCAAGACATGATCATACTCAAGAATGGAATCAGATGAAGCCTCGATTAGGTATGAAATACTCTACTACTGCTGAACTTAAATACTCTCTTAGTTGCTATGCAGTAGCAAATGGTTATGATCTGTGGTATGAAAAGAATGGCAAGACTAGGTTGCTAGTTAGGTGTTGTAAAGGAAAGCATCCCACATGCCCTTTTAGATTGTATGCTTCCTGGATGAAAGAGGAACACACTTTTCAGATTAAGTCTCTTATAACAGAGCACAAGTGTTCTAGGGCATTCAAACTTGGTTCAATTGTAACATATAAGTGGATAGGAAAACAATTTGTGAATGATGTTTTGGAGAGTCCTAAACTAAGTTTGAGGAAAATGAAAGCACTAGTATCTAAGAGATAAAACATTAATGTGAGTGTTGGGCAGTGTAGGAATGCAAAAAATTTAACATTGTCTGAAGTTGAGGGAAGTTTGAAAGAACATTATGCCAAATTATGGGATTATGCAGCTGAAATCAGAAGGGCTAATCCAGGTTCACATGTTGAGGTGTTCTTGGAGCCACAACCTGATAATACTGTGGTGTTTGATAATTTTATGTTAGCTTTAAAGGTGTTGTAGATGGGTGGTTAGATGGATGCAGAAAGGTAATTAGGGTTGATGGTTGCTTTCTTAAGGGTGTTTGTAGAGGGGAGCTCATATCAGCAGTGGGTAGAGATGTTAATAATAACATCTATCCCTTAACTTGGGCAGTAGTCAATGTTGAGAACAAAAGGACATGGAAATGGTTTTTGGACAACCTGATGGAAGACATTGGAGGGGGGAATGGTCATGGCATTACAATCCTCTCAGATGGCCACAAGGTAATCATTCTATTTTGTTCAATTAACTTTAACTGTTTTGGTCATTTAATTAACGAATCATTTTATTGTTTGAATCAGGGATTATTTGAAGCTGTGAAGGAAAGACTTCCTGATGTGGAGCATAGATTATGTGCTAGACATATTCTAGCTAATTTCCACAAAAAATTTAAAGGAGAACAATACTTTAAACCATTTTGGAGGGCTATGAATGCAACAACTATATCTAAGTTTGAAGCAACAATGAATGAGATTAAGTCCTTGGAAAGTAGGGCTTATGACTATCTCATAGAAAGGGATCCAAGGTGTTGGTCAAAGGCTTTTTTTAGAGAGGGTATGGATTGTGATGCAGTAGAGAATGGAGTTTCTGAAAGTTTCAATTGTGTTGTACTTGATGCTAGAAGGAAACCATTGATAACAATGTTGGAGGACATAAGATGTTGGGCAATGCAGAGGTTATGGATGCAGAAGCAAAATGGTTTGAGTTGGGATTTGGACATATGCCCAAGTATCAGAAGGGAAACAAAGGATTTGAAAGAATCGCAAAGGTTAGTAACTATTTCATTATTTATACATAGGTTTTATAATGGTAACTGACTATCTTCTTGTATATTGACAGATTTTGGGTACCTTATGTGAGTGGCTACAAAGAATTTGAAGTGTTCTCAGGAAATGAGAGGTATGTTGTTGATCTGAATCAGAGGGCATGTGGATGCAGAAGCTGGCAACTCACAGGCATTCCATGTGTACATGCCATATCAGCAATTTCATCATTGAACCTAGATGTGGAGGCTTTTGTATCCAACTCCTATACTAAAGCCTCTTTCCTTAGTAGCTATGAGTATAACATCCATCCACTCAATGACAGTTCTGAGTGGCCACATGTTGAAGGACTTCATACTATTTTCCTCCATTAAAGAGGAGGTTACCTGGCAGGCCATGTGTCAAAAGGAAAAGAGATCAGGCAGAAAGAGAGATAAGTGGGCACACAAGGCATACTGTGTCAAGGGCAGGCATTCCTCTAAGATGTACCATTTGCCACCAAATTGGCCACAACAAAGCCACATGCCCAAGTAAGCCAACTCCAGCTCCAACCACAGCATGTCCAAGTCATTCAACTCTAGATTCAAGCTGTAACGCCCCAAAAAATACGAGCCAAAAATTTCATTTTTAAAACAAGTACATGGCAAAACATTAAAAATAAAAGGCTCGACGATGATATCATTTCACAAAAGATACTGCATGTCTAGAAACATTTTTATAAAACATTAAAGTGTCAGAGTACAAATTCCCAGGAGGATCTCATGATGCGGAAAGCAAAGCGTGTGTGTGATGTACCGCTACCGTGCCGGCTCCTTCCCCTTCGAAGAAGAGGTACCTGAAACCAAAACTAAAAACCGTAAGCACGAAGCTTAGTGAGTTCCCCCACTGTACCGCATACCATATAATCACATAACATACACATATTGTCAGACATATTTGGGTGCCCGACCTACCCCATCGGTCCTCTCGACCGGACATTGCCTAGCATACCTGGGTGTTGGCCTCCCCTTTGGTCCTCTCGACCGGATACTGCCTAGCATATCTGGGTGCTGGCCTCCCCTTCGGTCCTCTCGACTAGATACTGCCTGGCATATCTAGGTGCTGGCCCCCCCTTCGGTCCTCTCGACCGGATACTGGGGAACTATTTCTCCCCTATACTACAACCACATAACATGTATCACAATATCAGAATCTATCTAGCATGGTTGGGTATGACTACCCCTTCGACCCTACCGACCGGATATCTTGGGGACTATCTCCCCCTACTGTCACTAGCACATAAACATAACACAGGTAGTAGTAATCCCTAGATGAATATCACAAATACAATCATCTACATACAACTCCTACTGGTGGGCCGGCATTGTGGCCGTAGACCCACCGCTACTGGAAGGTAACTCACCTCGACGTAGCTGCTGATCTGTGTGGGAATTAACTGCCTGTTGCTGCTGCTCTGGAAATCCTCCGGCTATAATTACCACAAAACACTCAATCAATCACTGCTAACTGTCCCTTGGGGTAAAATGACCATTTTACCCCTGACCAAGTCATAAGCCAAGGTCAGAGTCAACTTTCAGTTGACCCGACTCGCCGAGTTGGCTCTCCAACTCGCCGAGTCCATATTCAATCAATTGACCTGTATCCCGTCTCTACTCGTCGAGTTAGGCGTTGACTCGACGAGTTCTCCTTCTAAACTGATGTCCAAGTTCTTCATCCTACTCGCTGAGTTGTATGAACAACTCACCGAGTTCATCTTCATCCGATGAACACTTTATGCTGTGACTCGCCGAGTTGTATGAACAACTCGTCGAGTCTGTTCTTGATCTAAGAAGATTGCCTTGAACTCGCCGAGTCAGGGCATTGACTCGCCGAGTTCCTTCATGGGTGAGTTCGACTTCCAACTCACCGATTCCACTCAGGACTCACTAATCTACTCGACACAATGAAAAGGGGACAAACTTGGAGACTCGCGAACCGACTCGCCGAGTCGTTACCATGCAATTACTATACGGTTGATTCTGCTTGAATCCAGCTCATGCCATACATAGATACGTGATCCTGGGGCTTGATTAACACGTAAAGTTTCCAACTTTACGTGTAAATAGACAACCATGAGGGTTTTAAGGTCCAAAATGCACCAAAAGGGGTAAATCTAGGGCTTTCATGCAATATGGTTCCAAAAAGACAGTAGATCTGAGCTCCTGGAGCTCAACCATGCCTAGATCTAAAGGTCAATCAGCTTATTACAAACCCTCAAACATACACAAGCTTGGAAATGGTTCAAAGAGGACTTTAATGGAGCTATAAGGGACAATAACCATGAAAACAAGGGGGAAAACAAGTTATACCTTAGGAAACACACTGAGATAGCTCAAAGATGCCTGACCTCCTCTTCTTCTTCTTGATCTACTCTTCTTCCCACTCCAAAACTTCAAGAGGACACACCAAAAGCTTCAAACTCACAAGGAAACAAAGCTTGAACGAGATATAGGGATATGAGGGTGAATGGGCGCGAGATTGGGGCGGAATGAGAGTTTAAATAGGGTGCAAACCCCTGGAACTTAGGGTTTCATCCAACAGCGGTGACTCGCCGAGTCCAGAATACGGACTCGCCGAGTCGCCAACTTAAAACGTGTCCTAGGTCCCGACTCTACTCGGCGATTCGGGCCTCCAACTCGCCGAGTACAAGGCTAAGAATGCAAACACTTATACAAATTTCGACATACCAGGAATCAGGTGCTACAAATCTCCCCCACTTATTTTAGACTTCGTCCTCGAAGTCTGCTGCTCGATCCCGAAACAGCTCGGGGTAATGCTCCTTCATTTCTTCCACCGGCTCCCAAGTCCACTATGAACCCTTTCGGTGCTGCCATTGCACCTTCACTAATTCCACCTTCTTGTTCCTCAGATCCTTCGACATCCGGTCGAGGATCGCGACTGGGCGCTCAATGTAATTCAGGCTGTCATCAACCTGAATATCCTCTAATGGCACCACCGCTGAATCATCCACGAGACACTTCTGCAGCTGAGAGACATGGAAGGTGTTGTGGATCTGGCTAAGCTCGACTGGCAGATCCAGCCTATATGCTACCTTGCCCACCCGGGCTATAACCCTGAACGGTCCAATGAATCTCGGGCCCAACTTGCCCCGCTTCCTGAATCGAATGACGCCTTTCCAAGGCGATACCTTCAGGAGAACCATATCCCCGACCTGAAACTCCAAGTCGGATCTACGCTTGTCGGCGTAACTTTTCTGCCGACTCTGAGCAGTCTGAAGCCTGCTCCGAACCTACTGGATCCTCTCGGTCGTCTTGAGCACCACCTCGGTGCTCCCCATGACTCTTTGGCCAACTTCACCCCAGCATATCAGGGTCCTGCACCTCCGACCGTACAACAACTCGAATGGAGGACGGTCAATACTCGCGTGGTAGCTGTTGTTGTATGGGAACTCAGCCAAGGGAAGATAGGTATCCCAGCTACCACCTAAATCTAGAACGCATGCCCGCAACATATCCTCCAAAGTCTGGATGGTCCGCTCGCTCTGACCATCCGTCTGCGGGTGAAAAGCGGTGCTAAAATGCAGACGAGTGCCCAACTCCTCATGAAACCTCTTCCAAAACCTGGAAGTGAACCGCACATCTCGATCTGATATCACCGACACTGGCACCCCGTGTCGCGCTACTATCTCCCTGATGTAGATATCAGCCAACTTTTCGGCCGAGATGCTCTCCTGGATCGGAATAAAGTGGGCGCTCTTGGTCAATCGATCCACGATGACGCAAATCGAATCTACTCCATGTGCAGTCCTGGGAAGCTTCGTGATAAAATCCATCATGATATCTTCCCATTTCCACAGCGGAATATCCAACGGCTGCATCTTACCATGCGGTCTCTGATGTTCGGCCTTAACCTTCCTGCAGGTCAAGCACCGCTCGACATACCACGCCACATCCCGCTTCATGCAGGGCCACCAATAATCTATGCGAAGATCCCGATACATCTTCGTCGCCCTTGGATGAATAGAGAATTGGGATTTGTGCGCCTCCTCCATCAAGATCTGGCGCACGCCTCCATGATACGGCACCCACAACCTACGGTGTAGTGTCAATAACCCCCGACTATCATAATCGAAAGAGGTGACTTGACCCACTATTCGCTCACTCTTCCGATGCTCTTCCTTCATAGCCTCCTGTTGAGCCTCCCGAATCTGCTCCAACAGGGGAGTCACCACGGTCATCCTCATGCAAATATCCCTGATCGGTGCCCCCTTGCGGCTAAGCGCATCGGCCACCACATTGGCCTTTCCTGGGTGGTAAAGGATCTCACAATCATAATCCTTCACCATGTCTAACCACCGACGTTGCCTTATGTTCAGATTCGGCTGATCCATGAGGTACCTCAAGCTCTTGTGGTCCGTGTAAATGGTACACCGAACCCCATAGAGGTAATGTCGCCAAATCTTGAGAGCGAAAACCACTACCCCCAATTCCAAATCATGCGTCAGGTAGTTCGCCTCGTGAGGCTTCAGCTATCTCGAGGCATAAGCAATGACATGCCCCCTCTGCATCAATACTGCACCTAGGCCTGAGATCGACGCATCACAATATACCACAAAATCCTCCACGCCCTCGGGCAGGGCTAAGATTGGCGCCTCACACAATCTCTGCCTCAGAATCTCGAACGCTGCCTGCTGCTCAGGCCCCCATCGAAAGACCACGACTTTCCTAGTCAACCGTGTCAGGGGTACGTCTATCTTGGAGAAATCCCGAATGAATCTCCGATAGTAGCCTGCCAATCCTAGGAAACTCCGAATCTCGGATGGAGACTTCGGAACCTCCCACATCATCACGGCCTCCACCTTGGCCAGGTCTACTGATATCCCATTCTGGTTGACGAGGTGTCCAAGGAACTACACCTCACGCAACCAAACCTCACATTTGGAGAACTTGGCGTACAAGCTCTCCCTCCTCAGGGTCTCCAAAACCTCTCTCAGATGCTCCTCGTGCTCCTCCTGTGTCTTGGAATAAACCAAGATGTCGTCAATGAAAACTATCAGAGACCGATCCAGCATCGGCCTGCAGATGCGGTTCATGAGGTCCATGAATGCGGCAGGAGCATTGGTGAGCCCAAACGGCATCACCACAAACTCATAATGGCCATAACGCGTCCGAAACGTGGTCTTCTGTATATCCTCCTCTCTAACCCTCATCTGATGATAGCCTGAACGCAAGTCGATCTTGGAGAACCAAGATGCTCCCTACAACTGATCAAAGAGGTCATCAATCCTCGGGAGTGGGTAACGGTTCTTCACCGTTACCTTATTCAGCTTCTGGTAATCTATACACATCCAGTGTGACCCATCCTTCTTCTTCACAAATAGGATCGAGGCTCCCCAGGGTGAACTGCTCGGTCTAATGAATCCCTTTTCTAGCAGCTCCTGCAGCTGCGTAGACAACTCCTGCATCTCAGGAGGAGCCAACCGATATGGTGCCTTGGATATCGGAGCCGCACCAGGAACGAGGTCAATCCTGAACTCCACCTGTCGCTCCGGAGTTATCCTAGGAAGCTCCTCTGGGAAAACATCTGCGAAATCTCGCACCACCGGAACCTCGCTCACTGTCGCCTTACCCGCCTCCCGGGTATCCATCACATACGCGACATATCCTGCGCATCCCTGCTGAAGGTAGCGTCTAGCCCTCGCTGCTGAACATACTGCAGGTCCACACTGCGGCCTCTTGCCATGAATCACTAACTCTCCCCCACCTGGGGTCCTGACTCACACTAGCTGTCGGGCGCAATCTATCACCACCCCATTAGGGCTCAACCAACCCATGCCTATAATCACTTTGTTCCCACGCAATGGTATGGGAACCAGATCCACCAAATAGCGCTCCTCGAATAACCTCAGAACACAATCTCTGAACACTGATGACGCTCGCATTGATCGATCGTTGGCAATCTCCACCTCCAAAGGGTAATCCAACGTGCCTGAACACTCAGTGAACTTCTTGCTAAGCGCAAGGGAAACAAACGATCGGGTAGCACCCGAGTCGAATAACACCTGGACTGGGCTACCGTTCACATGGAATGATCCTAATACATATATATATATATATATATATATATATATATATATATATATATATATATATATACATATACCAAGCACATATCAATATCATAACATCATATAAATAAACGAGAAGGAAAGAATCAAACCCGTCACCACATCGGGTGCTGCGCGTGCCTCCTCGGCGGTCAGCTGAAATGCCCGACTCCTCACCACTGGAGCCTCTGCCTTGCCCTGTCGGCCGTCTGTGATCCGCAGGGTCGCTGGAGCTGGCGCCTTCACTGGCGCTGTAACTGTCAACTGGGAGCAATTGGCCTTCTTGTGGCCCCTCTGGTTGCAGTGGAAACACAGCAACTCAGACGTCTGAATAACTGCTGCCGGAGCAGTGCAATCCCTGCTATAGTGCCCAGACTTGCCGTACTTGTAGCAGCCTGATGATCCCAACCTGCACGCCCCCTCGTGCGTCTTGCCGCATTTCCTGCAGCGGCCCCGTCCCTGTTGGCCTTTCGGCCCCACATCTGATCCCTTAGGCTTCTTCCCCGAAGCCCCTCTTGACTGACCCTCTTCTGCCTTCCGTTTCTGGATGTGCTCCAAATCTATCTCCCTCTCCCTCGCCCTGGCAATCATAGAGTCCAAGGTGGGACAGGCTGAAAAACTAACGTGCTCCCGAATATCAGCTCGGAGCATGTCATGATAGCGAGTCCTCCTCATGTCCTCATCACCCGCATATTGGGGCACCAACAATGCCCTCTCTTAGAACTTGGTGGTGATCTCCGCCACAGTCTCCGTCGTTTGCCTCATGTCCAAAAACTCCTTGGCCAGCTGCTGAAGCTCGACAGCCGACACAAACTCTGCCCTGAATCTGGTCACAAAATCCGACCAGGTCATAGCCTCGATCGTTGAGGCTCCCAACAAGTGACCCACTGACTCCCACCAGTCTCAAGCTCGGTCTCATAGACACCCTGCTGCATACCTCACCTTCGACCCCTCGTGGCAGAAGCTAGTCAACTGTGCGGACTCAATGTCTGCAATCCATCGTCTGGCGGCAATGGGGTCTTTCACCCCGTGGAAATCCGGCGCACCACTGCCCCTGAAGTTCTTAAAGGACAGTGTGCGAGATCCTGACTGGCCAGATGCCATGTCGCTCCTGAACGCCCGAAGGCGATCTTCCATCAACTCGATGATCCCTTCCTTGATCGACCCGAAGATAATGGGGGTCGACTCAAGGATACCCCTGGTGATCTCTGACGCGATGAACTCGTGTAGTCCCTTATCCACTAGCTCGGAACCTGATCCCAAACCTGACCCCTCTCCTGAACCGCCATCTATCGGCCTCGATCGTAGTACCACCATTCTGCAATACATAATAACAATCATTAGTGATACTGATACTTCCTGAGGGATCACAACTACTTACAAGTTCCCTGGTCTTATCTTGGCCTTCCTTGGTTCGGGTATGGATCCTCTGCTTTCAGTAGTACGGGCCCATACTACCTTCCACATCTATCCGTACGTTCTTCAAGGATTGCCTCGACTCCACCAGATTCCTTCCACTACTGCTGACTACCGCTATACTCATCCTAGGCTTGCCCTAGGAAATATCAGGCTCCACCCTACCAGGTCCTCAGTTGCTGAAGGCCTCCTAGTAATGCCAATTAACCATTACCTGAATACCATCACATGGGGTGAGGCTCGGATAATCCTTCGAGTAACAGACGCATCCCTACAACGGTTAGACTCAAACGAGAGCTGCACAATAGGGCCAAATCCAGCACTCTAAGATTATTCAACCCTGATCACATGTGACGTAACGTATTCATCTAATGGTTAACTCCCACCACTCGGAGTCCCACAAAGCACAAAGCAAGCAACATTCGAACTAAGGGAACAATCTCAAGCATATCTACTCTCATAGAGAGAAACTGATCTAGCATACAGAGCTAAACTCATACTATCAGGCATAACCTAACAGGCTATCCTACTGCTATCTACTCAATTCTAGCATGCAATTTTTATACACTGAAGCACATAAAGTAGGCACATAAGGCATCACTACTAGATCCTTAGTCCTATTCTAGCATGCTGTTCTACTGAAACTGATAAACACAACATAAGCTTGTATGGGTACTTTGGGGAATACTTACTTGAGCTCGGCCGGTTGCGCACATCACACACTTTGTTCTTTCTCAAACCCTTTTCTAAATTCTTAGAAAACATTTCTTTTTGAAAAATCTTTTACTCCCTCGATTTGAGTTCAGATACCCCCGAAGGTGAGTCCGAATCCTTCAACCCAGGGCTCTGATACCAACTTGTAACGCCACAAAAAATACGAGCCAAAAATTTCATTTTTAAAACAAGTACATGGCAAAACATTAAAAATAAAAGGCTCGACGATGATATCATTTCACAAAAGATACTGCATGTCTAGAAACATTTTCATAAAACATTAAAGTGTCAGAGTACAAATTCCCAGGAGGATCTCATGATGCGGAAAGCAAAGCGTGTGTGTGATGTACCGCTACCGCGCTGGCTCCTTCCCCTTCGAAGAAGAGGTACCTGAAACCAAAACTGAAAACCGTAAGCACGAAGCTTAGTGAGTTCCCCCACTGTACCGCATACCATATAATCACATAACATACATATATTGTCAGACATATTTGGGTGCCCGACCTACCCCTTCGGTCCTCTCGACCGGACATTGCCTAGCATACCTGGGTGCTGGCCTCCCCTTTGGTCCTCTCGACCGGATACTGCCTAGCATATCTGGGTGCTGGCCTCCCCTTCAGTCCTCTCGACCAGATACTGCCTGGCATATCTAGGTGCTGGCCTCCCCTTCGGTCCTCTCGACCAGATACTGGGGAACTATTTCTCCCCTCTACTACTACCACATAACATGTATCACAATATCAGAATCTATCTAGCATGGCTGGGTATGACTACCCCTTCGGCCCTACCGACCGGATATCTTGGGGACTATCTCCCCCTACTGTCACTAGCATATAAACATAACACAAGTGGTAGTAATCCCTAGATGAATATCACAAATACAATCATCTACATACAACTCCTACTGGTGGGCCGGCATTGTGGCCGTAGACCCACCGCTCCTGGAAGGTAACTCACCTCGACGTAGCTGCTGATCTGTGTGGGAATTAACTTCCTGCTGTTTCTGCTCCGGAAATCCTCCGGCTATAATTCCCACAAAGCACTCAATCAATCACTGCTAACTGCCCCTTGGGGTAAAATGACCATTTTACCCCTGACCAAGTCATAAGCCAAGGTCAGAGTCAACTTTCAGTTGACCCGACTCGCCGAGTTGGCTCTCCAACTCGCAGAGTCCATATTCAATCGATTGACCTGTATCCCGTCTCTACTCGTCGAGTTGGCGTTGACTCGACGAGTTCTCCTTCTAAACTGATGTCCAAGTTCTTCATCCTACTCGCCGAGTTGTATGAACAACTTGCCGAGTTCATCTTCATCCGATGAACACTTTATGTTGTGACTCGCCGAGTTGTATGAACAAATCGTCGAGTCTGTTCTTGATCTAAGAAGATTGCCCTGAACTCGCCGAGTCAGGGCATTGACTCGCCGAGTTCCTTCATGGGTGAGTTCGGCTTCCAACTCACCGAGTCCACTCAGGACTCACTAATCTACTCGACACAATGAAAAGGGGACAAACTCGGAGACTCGCAAACCGACTCGCCGAGTCGTTACCATGCAATTACTATACGGTTGATTCTGCTTGAATCCAGCTTATGCCATACATAGATCCGTGATCCTGGGGCTTGATTAACACGTAAAGTTTCCAACTTTACGTGTAAATAGACAACCATGAGGGTTTTAAGGTCCAAAATGCACCAAAAGGGGTAAATCTAGGGCTTTCATGCAATATGGTTCCAAAAAGACAGTAGATCTGAGCTCCTGGAGCTCAACCATGCCTAGATCTAAAGGTCAATCAGCTTATTACAAACCCTCAAACATACACAAGCTTGGAAATGGTTCAAAGAGGACTTTAATGGAGCTATAAGGGACAATAACCATGAAAACAAGGGGGAAAACGAGTTATACCTTAGGAAACACATTGAGATAGCTCAAAGATGCCTGACCTCCTCTTCTTCTTCTTGATCTACTCTTCTTCCCACTCCAAAACTTCAAGAGGACACACCAAAAGATTCAAACTCACAAGGAAACAAAGCTTGAACGAGATATAGGGCTATGAGGGTGAATGGGGGCGAGATTGGGGTGGAATGAGAGTTTAAATAGGGTGCAAACCCCTGGAACTTAGGGTTTCATCCAACAGCGGTGACTCGCCGAGTCCAGAATACGGACTCGCCGAGTCACCAACTTAAAACGTGTCCCGGGTCCCGACTCTACACGGCGAGTCGGGCCTACAACTCGCCGAGTACAAGGCTAAGAATGCAAACACTTATACAAATTTCCACATACCAGGAATCTGGTGATACAGAAGCATAGCAGGGCCAAGTCATGTGAAGAAGGCTCCTGTGAAGAAGGTTCCTATGAAGAAGGCTCCTATGAAGAAGGCTCTTGTGAAGAAGGGTCCTGTGAAGAGAAGTCCTATGAAGAAGGTTCCTTTGAATGATGCTGGTAGGGTGAGAAAGTTTTCAGAAAGAATCATAGAAATTGGTATTCAAAAAAATGTTAAAGTCAAGGATGGAACTGGATGCAGCCAAGACAAACCTATGACCTTAGAGTAATTAGGTTTTGATGTAGTGGGGTAATGCATGTGACATATATATTTTGATGTAGTGGGGTAATATTTTGAACTTAATTACTATATTACCCCTACTAGTTGTTTACTTTTTATGTACTTGTCGAATCTTTTGAACTAAATTACTGTATTACCCCTGCTGGTGGGCTTATCTTTTGTAATTATTAAATGGCTTGATGTCTTTTTTCATCCACTTTTATTTGTCTTTACATCCAATTCTCTATAAAAGAATCTTTCCTGTAATTTGTCTTGGTTTTACCTCCATTTGACTGAGTTAATTACATCAACATCTATATATAATAACAATAAACTTTACCATTACATAAACATAAAGTACATCAACATCCATTACATAAACAAGAATTACACAACAAGTCTATTACATCAAAATCCCATAAAAACCACCAGAAGCATATCTTCAACCCCAAAACATAACCTTAACAATGACCAGCAAAATTAGTATCTGAATCATAACCTTCAATTGTTTCACTTCTTCTCTAACAGATGCCACATCCTCTAAAACTTGTTTAAGATAATCTGCAAAATCTGAAAGAGTATCTTCTTCAATGGCCTTCATATTCTCAGGTTCTTCATCAATCCATTCCCAAAATTTACACTTTTTCCCTGGTTTCTGTAGTAATAATATCAACAACATAGCAGGAAAGAAGAAGCAAATTGATTCGATTTGACAAATAAAATCAATTTAGGTATTTACCAATGAGTTAAGGCACACTCGGAATTTCTTTCCAGGGTTATCTTTGGTCTTGGAGGTACGAATTCTTGAAGGGAGTTCACAATCACAGAGGACGTCCTTATCTACTCTCTGATTGCTTGAACCTGTGGAGATTCTTGAGCCACTTGACATCTTCTTTCTTCTTCTACGAAATCCCCACTTCTATGTGTTCGAGTTTGAAGCTTCCTGAATTTGGATGTTAACATTCGTTTATAAGGAGTGACTAAGCTAATTAATTTTTATGCAGTTGTTGTTAGGGCCACGTGTGCTTCCACATCAGCAGAACCGATAGAAGCCAGTCAAAAGGATCTATTGTGTACATATTAATAAAATATAAGGGCTTAATTTACAAAAAAAAAAAAAAAAAAAAAAAAAAAAAAAAGAATAAGGACGAAATGTGTACATTTCAAAAAGTAACTTACCCTTTCAAGTCATTTTCCCTTATGAATATTAACATTGGTTCCAATACGTGCAGTTATTGCTTGACAGAGGAAGAAGAAATCAATCATATTTTGTTAAAATGTCCATTCACGAACACTATTTTGGAGTGGGTACTTAAATGGTGTCGGTTGTCATTTCTATATCCAAACTCTATGGAGAACTTAATCGATTATGTTACCAAATGGGAGAACGGTAGAAAGAAAAGGAAAATACCGACGAGTATTTGTTACAGTTTATGGAGTATATAGAAGACACGAAATGAAAAATTGTACAAAAATCGTATTACCAACCCAACGAAGGTGGCAAATAGTATCAAATCAAACGGTGTTTACTTGGATCAAATACATGAGATTGAATTGTCCATTCAAATGGATAGATTGGAGTATTTGTCCGTTTTCTTGTATTTGAGATAATTAAAAAAATTTTGTATTTTGTATTTATCTTTTGCTGTGTAGTTTTTTGCTAGGCTTGGCTTTTTATTTTTAATATCATTTGTCCTTTCAAAAAAAAAATCAATGATTTTAATTTTAAAGACCATTTTTTTTTTTTGAGAAAATGACCATTTTGTTTGGAAGGGCTCGTTCCAGACATTTAAGATTAACTTTATGTCACATTAAAAGTATTTTTTCTGACAAAAAAATATAATTTATGTTCTAAATAGATAACATTCCACAATTTAAAGAATATATACAAAATCTGAAGAAAGTTTTTGTAATTTTGATAAAATGTTTTTTTTACTGAAATCTAAAAAATTTAAAGCAACATAGCAAATTGGAAGTAGGCAAACATGGGCTTAAAATATGATTTTTGATTGAAAAGCTAGTGATCCAAATTATCATTTCCGACATGAGAAGAAAGAGCTTTTTGAAAGTATTTGATGCAAATTAGAATAAAATCAGGACTCGGAGATCATTTAGGTAAAATGCAAAAAAAAGTTGATTAAAAACAAAAGGTTTAATGAAAAAAATTGTTTATAATTATTTACACTTTTATCCTAACAATATTTTTTCATATTATAAATATCCATTCAGAAAAATTGTATTTATACACTAAAAAAAGTTTAATTAAATCTTGTATTTACATTTTTTAATGTTATTTCTTGATATATATATATATATATATATATATATATATATATATATATATATATATATATATATATATATATATATATATATATATATATATATATATACCATTTAAAACGTAAAAAATATTTTTAGAATTATGGATACGTATTTTATAGATATAGTTTTTAGAAGTGTAAATACATATTTTTATATTTTTAGAAATAGTAATATGTATCTATACTTCTAAAAATATATTTATAATTCAAAAAATATAAAAATACATATTTATACTTCTAAAAATATATTTATAAACTTATAAAACATAAAAATAAATATTTGTACGTCTAAAATACATATTAAATTTTTTTGAAACTATAAAAATATGTGTGTGTGTATATAAACGTGTTTATATATATATATATATATATATATATATATATATATATATATATATATATATATATATATATATATATATATATATATATATATATATATATATATATATATATCAAGGTTGTAAAAATCGTTTGACGGTAGTTTGACGGTTGACTGGTGTTAAGGGATTAATCGGGCTTGGCGGGGATTAATCGAGGATTATTCGGAAACAATAGATTATTAATAAAATATTAAAATTAATTAAATATTAATATATCTTAAGAAAAACAAGTAGTTTAAAATTAGAAAATAAAAAAATTGTAATTTGGAAATACGAAAATATGAACATTTTGGTATAATATTTGAAATTTTGAAAATTTCAGAGTAAAAAAAAAGTTGGTTTTTTGAATTTTTAAAATTATTTTTAGAACTTTTTCAATTTTTTTGACCTTTTTTTGACTTTTTTTCGACCTTTTTTACTTTTGTTGACTTTTGTTGACCGATTAATCCCGCCAAGGTCGATAATTAATCCCGCCAAACCCGATTAATCCTAAATTTCCGATTAATGCCCTAATCCTCGGCGGTTGGAGAACGCCAAGCGATTAATCCATGATTAATCGCCAATTAATCTTGATTTCTGCAACCATGATATATATATATATATATATATATATATATATATATATATATATATGTGTGTGTGTGTGTGTGTGTGTGTGTGTGTGTGTGTGTGTTTAGGTCATTTTTGGTCACTTAACTCTTTTTAAGTTTTAAAAAAGTCATCAAACTTTTGACTTTATGCTCATTTAATCACTTAACTTTTGGTTTGGTCACATTTAGTCAACCAACTTTTCAAATTGTGCTCATTTAGTCACTAAACTTTTAAATTTTTTCAAAAGTTTAGTGATTACATGAGCACAATTTTAAAAGTTAGGTGACTAAATGAGCACAAATCTAAAAGTTAAGTGTCCAAACCAAAAGTTAAGTTACTAAATGAAAACAAAGTCAAAAGTTTGATGAAATTTTAAAACTTAAAAAGAGTTAAGTAACCAAATGAGCATAAAACCAAAAGTTAAGTGACCAAAAATGACCTTACCCTATATATATATATATATATATATATATATATATATATATATATATATATATATATATATATATATATATATATATATATATATATATATATATATATATATATATATACGGTTAGGTTATAATGTGGATGACATATATTGTGTGGATGTAGGGATGAATATGGACCAATGGTTTTGGTTATTTTAAGAAATTGATTTACCAATATTATTAATTTCAAGAAAATAGCATATATGTCATTTAATTAAAAAAAAAAGGTAATATTGTACATTTGCATTTTCTTCAATTTAGGAAACATACGATTAATTAATGAAATTTTCGGAATTTAAGGGATATTTGACACTTTTTATTTTGAATTCTTGATTTTTTTAATTAATTCAATTTTAATCCTAACGTTATTTTTAATTTTACCCAATTTTTTATTCTGTCAGCATGACTTTCTAATAGAATGAAATTTTGTGAGAATGCTAGAATACAAATGTGGCACTATAACATTGCATTTGAATAACATAGCATTTGAAAGGTTAAAATGTTAATGCAAAAGATATATTCTTGTAAAATCTGGTTACACTTTTATACAAATGAAAATACAAATACAATTATAAAGTGCAATAGATCAAATGAATAAAAAATCTTTAAAAAAAATCTTGCAATTCTTGAAGAATCCTCATCTGCTCTAAGTTTGTTTCCGGTATCTATGTAATGTAACAAGTAAAAACGATTCATCTTTTAAATAATATTGTGTTATTGACCTGGAAGCAGAAGAATAGGCATGCTGTGAGAATCTAGGAATTACATAAAACACGGGTTCTTAATATCATATTCTGTTAGAATGTAAAGCAAATTCTAGGTGAAATCCAAAAGATGTTAAATGTTTAAAGAAAAAATACTATAAAATGCCATTGACCACGTTTTGCATTTGTTTTTATTATTTAAGAATAAATCACGTAACTTGTTGCTAATATTGTATGCTTAGGCTTGAGTCGGCTGCTTCAATCCTAAAATCATTCTGAATTGAATGAGATTCTAAGTTCCATTAAGTACAGACTAATAAAGTAAGTGGAAACTAGAAGCAAGATAATTTGGTGAAAGACCACTAAACATAAGGTCATGAACCTATGGAAAAAGGAGATATTGATGCAGATTACCCCCATGAG